>NW_026894693.1:0-92198 GCF_032452875.1 Bos javanicus | reverse complement strand
GGAGCAGCTGAGCAGGCATGAATCCCGCGGCGATTATCAGGCAGCTGAGCAGGCGCTGATCCCACCTCAGCAGGCACTGATCACGTGCCTGTCATGCAGTGATCAGGTGACTGAGAGGCGCTGATCATGTGACTGCTCATGTGCTGATCAGGTAGCTCTCCTGCACGGATCATGTGCCCCAGCAGGCAAGAATCAAGCAGCTGAGCAGGCATGAATCCTGCGGCCCAGCTGGCGATTATCAGGCAGCTGAGCAGGCATGAATCCCGCGGCCCAGCTGGCGATTATCAGGCAGCTGAGCAGGCATGAATCCTGCGGCCCAGCTGGCGATTATCAGGCAGCTGAGCAGGCATGAATCCCGCGGCCCAGCTGGCGATTATCAGGCAGCTGAGCAGGCATGAATCCTGCGGCCCAGCTGGCGATTATCAGGCAGCTGAGCAGGCATGAATCCTGCGGCCCAGCTGGCGTTATCAGGCAGCTGAGCAGGCATGAATCCTGCCCAGCTGGCGGTTATCAGGCAGCTGAGCAGGCATGAATGCGGCCCAGCTGGCGATTATCAGGCAGCTGAGCAGGCATGATCCGCCCAGCTGGCGATTATCAGGCAGCTGAGCAGGCGCTGATCCCGCACCTCAGCAGGCACTGATCAGGCATGTCATGCAGGCTGATCAGGTGACTGAGAGGCGCTGATCATGTGACTGCTCATGTGCTGATCAGCTCTGCACGGATCATGTGCCTCAGCAGGCAAGAATCAGGCAGCTGAGCAGGCATGAATCCTGCCCAGCTGGCGATTATCAGGCAGCTGAGCAGGCATGAATCCTGCGGCCCAGCTGGTTATCAGGCAGCTGAGCAGGCATGAATCCTGCAGGCAGCCGAGCAGGCATGATCCTGCGGCCCAGGCTGAGCAGGCGGAAGCGGTTATCAGGCAGCTGAGCAGGCGAATCCAGCGACTGATCCTGCGGCCAGCTGGCGATTATCAGGCAGCTGAGCAGGCGCTGATCCCGCGCCCCAGCAGGCACTGATCACGTGCCTGTCATGCAGTGATCAGGTGACTGAGAGGCGCTGACCATGTGACTGCTCATGTGCTGATCAGGTAGCTCTCCTGCACGGATCCTGCGGCCCAGCTGGCAAGAATCAGGCAGCTGAGCAGGCATGAATCCTGCGGCCCAGCTGGCATCAGGCAGCTGAGCAGGCATGAATCCGCGGCCCAGCTGGCGATTATCAGGCAGCTGAGCAGGCATGAATCCTGCGGCCCAGCTGGCGATTATCAGGCAGCTGAGCAGGCATGAATCCTGCGGCCCAGCTGGCGATTATCAGGCAGCTGAGCAGGCATGACTCCTGCGGCCCAGCTGGCGGTTATCAGGCAGCTGAGCAGGCATGAATCCTGCGGCCCAGCTGGCGATTATCAGGCAGCTGAGCAGGCATGAATCCCGCGGCCCAGCTGGCGATTATCAGGCAGCTGAGCAGGCATGAATCCTGCGGCCCAGCTGGCGTTATCAGGCAGCTGAGCAGGCATGAATCCTGCGGCCCAGCTGGCGGTTATCAGGCAGCTGAGCAGGCATGAATCCTGCGGCCCAGCTGGCGGGTATCAGGCAGCTGAGCAGGCATGAATCCTGCGGCCCAGCTGGCGGGTATCAGGCAGCTGAGCAGGCATGAATCCTGCGGCCCAGCTGGCGATTATCAGGCAGCTGAGCAGGCGCTGATCCTGCGGCCCAGCTGGCGATTATCAGGCAGCTGAGCAGGCGCTGATCCCGCACCTCAGCAGGCACTGATCACGTGCCTGTCATGCAGTGATCAGGTGACTGAGAGGCGCTGATCATGTGACTGCTCATGTGCTGATCAGGTAGCTCTCCTGCACGGATCATGTGCCTCAGCAGGCAAGAATCAAGCAGCTGAGCAGGCATGAATCCCGCGGCCCAGCTGGCGATTATCAGGCAGCTGAGCAGGCATGAATCCCGCGGCCCAGCTGGCGATTATCAGGCAGCTGAGCAGGCATGAATCCTGCGGCCCAGCTGGCGATTATCAGGCAGCTGAGCAGGCATGATCCTGCGGCCCAGCTGGCACGCATCTATCAGGCAGCTGAGCAGGCGCTGATCCTGCACCTCAGCAGGCACTGATCAGTGCCTGTCATGCAGTGATCAGGTGACTGAGAGGCGCTGATCTGTGACTGCTCATGTGCTGATCAGGCAGCTCTCCTGCACGGATCATGTGCCCAGCAGGCAAGAATCAAGCAGCTGAGCAGGCATGAACTTGCTCAGGCAGCTGAGCAGGCATGAATCCCGCGGCCCAGCTGGCGATTATCAGGCAGCTGAGCAGGCATGAATCCTGCGGCCCAGCTATATCAGGCAGCTGAGCAGGCATGAATCCTGCGGCCCAGCTGGCGATTATCAGGCAGCTGAGCAGGCATGAATCCTGCGGCCCAGCTGGCGATTATCAGGCAGCTGAGCAGGCATGAATCCTGCGGCCCAGCTGGCGATTATCAGGCAGCTGAGCAGGCATGAATCCTGCGGCCCAGCTGGCGGTTATCAGGCAGCTGAGCAGGCATGAATCCTGCGGCCCAGCTGGCATTATCAGGCAGCTGAGCAGGCATGAATCCTGCGGCCCAGCTGGCGATTATCAGGCAGCTGAGCAGGCGCTGATCCCGCAGCCCAGCAGGCACTGATCACGTGCCTGTCATGCAGTGATCAGGTGACTGAGAGGCGCTGATCATGTGACTGCTGCGTGCTGATCAGGTAGCTCCTGCACGGATCATGTGCCTCAGCAGGCAGAATCAAGCAGCTGAGCAGGCATGAATCCTGCGGCCCAGCTGGCGTTATCAGGCAGCTGAGCAGGCATGAATCCTGCGGCCCAGCTGGCGATTATCAGGCAGCTGAGCAGGCATGAATCCCGCGGCCCAGCTGGCGATTATCAGGCAGCTGAGCAGGCATGAATCCTGCGGCCCAGCTGGCGATTATCAGGCAGCTGAGCAGGCATGAATCCCGCGGCCCAGCTGGCGGTTATCAGGCAGCTGAGCAGGCATGAATCCTGCGGCCCAGCTGGCGATTATCAGGCAGCTGAGCAGGCATGAATCCTGCGGCCCAGCTGGCGATTATCAGGCAGCTGAGCAGGCGCTGATCCCGCACTCAGCAGGCACTGATCACGTGCCTGCTGCAGTGATCAGGTGACTGAGAGGCGCTGATCATGTGACTGCTCATGTGCTGATCAGGCAGCTCTCCTGCACGGATCATGCGCCCCAGCAGGCAAGAATCAAGCAGCTGAGCAGGCATGAATCCTGCGGCCCAGCTGGCGATTATCAGGCAGCTGAGCAGGCATGAATCCCGCGGCCCAGCTGGCGATTATCAGGCAGCTGAGCAGGCATGAATCCTGCGGCCCAGCTGGCGATTATCAGGCAGCTGAGCAGGCATGAATCCTGCGGCCCAGCTGGCGGTTATCAGGCAGCTGAGCAGGCATGAATCCTGCGGCCCAGCTGGCGACAGGCAGCTGCAGCAGGCATGAACCGCGCCCAGCTGGCGGTTATCAGGCAGCTGAGCAGGCATGAATCCTGCGGCCCAGCTGGCGATTATCAGGCAGCTGAGCAGGCATGAATCCTGCGGCCCAGCTGGCGATTATCAGGCAGCTGAGCAGGCATGAATCCCTGCGGCCCAGCTGGCGATTATCAGGCAGCTGAGCAGGCATGAATCCTGCGGCCCAGCTGGCGATTATCAGGCAGCTGAGCAGGCATGAATCCTGCGGCCCAGCTGGCGTTATCAGGCAGCTGAGCAGGCATGAATCCTGCGGCCCAGCTGGCGATTATCAGGCAGCTGAGCAGGCATGAATCCTGCGGCCCAGCTGGCGATTATCAGGCAGCTGAGCAGGCATGAATCCCGGCCCAGCTGGCGATTATCAGGCAGCTGAGCAGGCGCTGATCCCGCACCTCAGCAGGCACTGATCACGTGCCTGTCATGCAGTGATCAGGTGACTGAGAGGCGCTGATCATGTGACTGCTCATGTGCTGATGAGGTAGCTCTCCTGCACGGTTCATGTGCCTCAGCAGACAAGAATCAAGCAGCTGAGCAGGCATGAATCCTGCGGCCCAGCTGGCGATTATCAGGCAGCTGAGCAGGCATGAATCCTGCGGCCCAGCTGGCGATTATCAGGCAGCTGAGCAGGCATGAATGCGGCCCAGCTGGCGATTATCAGGCAGCTGAGCAGGCATGAATCCTGCGGCCCAGCTGGCGATTATCAGGCAGCTGAGCAGGCATGAATCCTGCGGCCCAGCTGGCGATTATCAGGCAGCTGAGCAGGCATGAATCCTGCGGCCCAGCTGGCGGTTATCAGGCAGCTGAGCAGGCATGAATCCTGCGGCTCAGCTGGCGGTTATCAGGCAGCTGAGCAGGCATGAATCCTGCGGCCCAGCTGGCGATTATCAGGCAGCTGAGCAGGCATGAATCCTGCGGCCCAGCTGGCGATTATCAGGCAGCTGAGCAGGCATGAATCCTGCGGCCCAGCTGGCGATTATCAGGCAGCTGAGCAGGCGCTGATCCCGCACCAGCAGGCACTGATCACGTGCCTGTCATGCAGTGATCAGGTGACTGAGAGGCGCTGATCATGTGACTGCTCATGTGCTGATCATGTAGCTCTCCTGCACGGATCATGTGCCTCAGCAGGCAAGAATCAAGCAGCTGAGCAGGCATGAATCCTGCGGCCCAGCTGGCGTTATCAGGCAGCTGAGCAGGCATGAATCCTGCGGCCCAGCTGGCGATTATCAGGCAGCTGAGCAGGCATGAATCCTGCGGCCCAGCTGGTTATCAGGCAGCTGAGCAGGCATGAATCCTGCGGCCCAGCTGGCGTTATCAGGCAGCTGAGCAGGCATGAATCCTGCGGCCCAGCTGGCGGTTATCAGGCAGCTGAGCAGGCATGAATCCTGCGGCCCAGCTGGCGTTATCAGGCAGCTGAGCAGGCATGAATCCTGCGGCCCAGCTGGCGATTATCAGGCAGCTGAGCAGGCGTGAATCCTGCGGCTCAGCTGCCGAGTATCAGGCAGCTGAGCAGGCACGAATCCTGCGGCCCAGCTGGCGATTATCAGGCAGCTGAGCAGGCATGAATCCTGCGGCCCAGCTGGCGATTATCAGGCAGCTGAGCAGGCATGAATCTTGCGGCCCAGCTGGCGGTTATCAGGCAGCTGAGCAGGCATGAATCCTGCGGCCCAGCTGGCGTTATCAGGCAGCTGAGCAGGCATGAATCCTGCGGCCCAGCTGGCGATTATCAGCCAGCTAAGCAGGCATGAATCCTGCGGCCCAGCTGGCGATTATCAGGCAGCTGAGCAGGCATGAATCCTGCGGCCCAGCTGGCGGTTATCAGGCAGCTGAGCAGGCATGAATCCTGCGGCCCAGCTGGCGATTATCAGGCAGCTGAGCAGGCATGAATCCTGCGGCCCAGCTGGCGGTTATCAGGCAGCTGAGCAGGCATGAATCCTGCGGCCCAGCTGGCGATTATCAGGCAGCTGAGCAGGCATGAATCCTGCGGCCCAGCTGGCGATTATCAGGCAGCTGAGCAGGCGCTGATCCCGCGCCTCAGCAGGCACTGATCACGTGCCTGTCATGCAGTGATCAGGTGACTGAGAGGCGCTGATCATGTGACTGCTCATGTGCTGATCAGGTAGCTCTCCTGCACGGATCATGCCTCAGCAGGCAAGAATCAAGCAGCTGAGCAGGCATGAATCCTGCGGCCCAGCTGGCGATTATCAGGCAGCTGAGCAGGCATGAATCCTGCGGCCCAGCTGGCGATTATCAGGCAGCTGAGCAGGCATGAATTCTGCGGCCCAGCTGGCGATTATCAGGCAGCTGAGCAGGCATGAATCCTGCGGCCCAGCTGGCGGTTATCAGGCAGCTGAGCAGGCATGAATCCTGCGGCCCAGCTGGCGGTTATCAGGCAGCTGAGCAGGCATGCATCCTGCGGCCCAGCTGGCGGTTATCAGGCAGCTGAGCAGGCATGAATCCCGCGGCCCAGCTGGCGATTATCAGGCAGCTGAGGAGGCATGAATCCTGCGGCCCAGCTGGCGGTTATCAGGCAGCTGAACAGGCATGCATCCTGCGGCCCAGCTGGCGGTTATCAGGCAGCTGAGCAGGCATGAATCCTGCGGCCCAGCTGGCGGTTATCAGGCAGCTGAGCAGGCATGAATCCCGCGGCCCAGCTGGCGGTTATCAGGCAGCTGAGCAGGCATGAATCCTGCGGCCCAGCTGGCGTTATCAGGCAGCTGAGCAGGCATGAATCCTGCGGCCCAGCTGGCGATTATCAGGCAGCTGAGCAGGCGCTGATCCCGCACCTCAGCAGGCACTGATCACGAGCCTGTCATGCAGTGATCAGGTGACTGAGAGGCGCTGATCATGTGACTGCTCATGTGCTGATCAGGTAGCTCTCCTGCACGGATCATGTGCCTCAGCAGGCAAGAATCAAGCAGCTGAGCAGGCATGAATCCTGCGGCCCAGCTGGCGATTATCAGGCAGCTGAGCAGGCATGAATCCTGCGGCCCAGCTGGCGATTATCAGGCAGCTGAGCAGGCATGAATCCTGCGGCCCAGCTGGCGGTATCAGGCAGCTGAGCAGGCATGAATCCCGCGGCCCAGCTGGCGATTATCAGGCAGCTGAGCAGGCATGAATCCTGCGGCCCAGCTGGCGATTATCAGGCAGCTGAGCAGGCATGAATCCTGCGCAGCTGGCGGTTATCAGGCAGCTGAGCAGGCATGAATCCTGCGGCCCAGCTGGCGGTTATCAGGCAGCTGAGCAGGCATGAATCCTGCGGCCCAGCTGGCGGTTATCAGGCAGCTGAGCAGGCATGAATCCTGCGGCCCAGCTGGCGATTATCAGGCAGCTGAGCAGGCATGAATCCTGCGGCCCAGCTGGCGGTTATCAGGCAGCTGAGCAGGCATGAATCCTGCGGCCCAGCTGGCGATTATCAGGCAGCTGAGCAGGCATGAATCCTGCGGCCCAGCTGGCGATTATCAGGCAGCTGAGCAGGCATGAATCCTGCGGCCCAGCTGGCGTTATCAGGCAGCTGAGCAGGCGCTGATCCCGCACCTCAGCAGGCACTGATCACGTGCCTGTCATGCAGTGATCAGGTGACTGAGAGGCGCTGATCATGTGACTGCCTGTGCTGATCAGGTAGCTCTCCTGCACGGATCATGTGCCTCAGCTGGCAAGAATCAGGCAGCTGAGCAGGCATGAATCCTGCGGCCCAGCTGGCGATTATCAGGCAGCTGAGCAGGCATGAATCCTGCGGCCCAGCTGGCGATTATCAGGCAGCTGAGCAGGCATGAATCCTGCGGCCCAGCTGGCGATTATCAGGCAGCTGAGCAGGCATGAATCCCGCGGCCCAGCTGGCGATTATCAGGCAGCTGAGCAGGCGCTGATCCCGCACCTCAGCAGGCACTGATCACGTGCCTGTCATGCAGTGATCAGGTGACTGAGAGGCGCTGATCATGCGACTGCTCATGTGCTGATCAGGCAGCTCTCCTGCACGGATCATGCGCCTCAGCTGGCAAGAATCAGGCAGCTGAGCAGGCATGAATCCTGCGGCCCAGCTGGCGATTATCAGGCAGCTGAGCAGGCATGAATCCTGCGGCCCAGCTGGCGGTTATCAGGCAGCTGAGCAGGCATGAATCCTGCGGCCCAGCTGGCGATTATCAGGCAGCTGAGCAGGCATGAATCTGCGGCCCAGCTGGCGATTATCAGGCAGCTGAGCAGGCATGAATCCTGCGGCCCAGCTGGCGGTTATCAGGCAGCTGAGCAGGCATGAATCCTGCGGCCCAGCTGGCGTTATCAGGCAGCTGAGCAGGCATGAATCCTGCGGCCCAGCTGGCGGTTATCAGGCAGCTGAGCAGGCATGAATCCTGCGGCCCAGCTGGCGTTATCAGGCAGCTGAGCAGGCATGAATCCTGCGGCCCAGCTGGCGATTATCAGGCAGCTGAGCAGGCGCTGATCCCGCACCTCAGCAGGCACTGATCACGTGCCTGTCATGCAGTGATCAGGTGACTGAGAGGCGCTGATCATGTGACTGCTCATGTGCTGATCAGGTAGCTCTCCTGCACGGATCATGTGCCTCAGCAGGCAAGAATCAAGCAGCTGAGCAGGCATGAATCCTGCGGCCCAGCTGGCGATTATCAGGCAGCTGAGCAGGCATGAATCCTGCGGCCCAGCTGGCGATTATCAGGCAGCTGAGCAGGCATGAATCCTGCGGCCCAGCTGGCGGTTATCAGGCAGCTGAGCAGGCATGAATCCTGCGGCCCAGCTGGCGGTTATCAGGCAGCTGAGCAGGCATGAATCCTGCGGCCCAGCTGGCGATTATCAGGCAGCTGAGCAGGCATGAATCCTGCGGCCCAGCTGGCGATTATCAGGCAGCTGAGCAGGCTGATCCCGCACTCAGCAGGCACTGATCACGCCTGTCATGCAGTGATCAGGTGACTGAGAGGCGCTGATCATGTGACTGCTCATGTGCTGATCAGGTAGCTCCTGCACGGATCATGTGCCCCAGCAGGCAAGAATCAAGCAGCTGAGCAGGCATGAATCCTGCGGCCCAGCTGGCGATTATCAGGCAGCTGAGCAGGCATGAATCCTGCGGCCCAGCTGGCGATTATCAGGCAGCTGAGCAGGCATGAATCCTGCGGCCCAGCTGGCGATTATCAGGCAGCTGAGCAGGCATGAATCCTGCGGCCCAGCTGTTATCAGGCAGCTGAGCAGGCATGAATCCTGCGGCCCAGCTGGCGTTATCAGGCAGCTGAGCAGGCATGAATCCTGCGGCCCAGCTGGCGATTATCAGGCAGCTGAGCAGGCATGAATCCCGCGGCCCAGCTGGCGGTTATCAGGCAGCTGAGCAGGCATGAATCCTGCGGCCCAGCTGGCGGTTATCAGGCAGCTGAGCAGGCATGAATCCTGCGGCCCAGCTGGCGGTTATCAGGCAGCTGAGCAGGCATGAATCCTGCGGCCCAGCTGGCGTTATCAGGCAGCTGAGCAGGCATGAATCCTGCGGCCCAGCTGGCGGTTATCAGGCAGCTGAGCAGGCATGAATCCTGCGGCCCAGCTGGCGGTTATCAGGCAGCTGAGCAGGCATGAATCCTGCGGCCCAGCTGGCATTATCAGGCAGCTGAGCAGGCATGAATCCTGCGGCCCAGCTGGCATTATCAGGCAGCTGAGCAGGCGCTGATCCCGCACCTCAGCAGGCACTGATCACGTGCCTGTCATGCAGTGATCAGGTGACTGAGAGGCGCTGATCATGTGACTGCTCCGTGCTGATCAGGTAGCTCTGCACGGATCATGTGCCTCAGCAGGCAAGAATCAGGCAGCTGAGCAGGCATGAATCCTGCGGCCCAGCTGGCGATTATCAGGCAGCTGAGCAGGCATGAATCCTGCGGCCCAGCTGGCGATTATCAGGCAGCTGAGCAGGCATGAATCCTGCGGCCCAGCTGGCGATTATCAGGCAGCTGAGCAGGCATGAATCCTGCGGCCCAGCTGGCGTTATCAGGCAGCTGAGCAGGCATGAATCCTGCGGCCCAGCTGGCGATTATCAGGCAGCTGAGCAGGCATGAATCCTGCGGCCCAGCTGGCGTTATCAGGCAGCTGAGCAGGCATGAATCCTGCGGCCCAGCTGGCGGTTATCAGGCAGCTGAGCAGGCATGAATCCTGCGGCCCAGCTGGCGTTATCAGGCAGCTGAGCAGGCATGAATCCTGCGGCCCAGCTGGCGATTATCAGGCAGCTGAGCAGGCATGAATCCTGCGGCCCAGCTGGCGATTATCAGGCAGCTGAGCAGGCGCTGATCCCGCACCTCAGCAGGCACTGATCACGTGCCTGTCATGCAGTGATCAGGTGACTGAGAGGCGCTGATCATGTGACTGCTCATGTGCTGATCAGGTAGCTCTCCTGCACGGATCATGTGCCTCAGCAGGCAAGAATCAAGCAGCTGAGCAGGCATGAATCCTGCGGCCCAGCTGGCGATTATCAGGCAGCTGAGCAGGCATGAATCCTGCGGCCCAGCTGGCGATTATCAGGCAGCTGAGCAGGCATGAATCCCGCGGCCCAGCTGGCGATTATCAGGCAGCTGAGCAGGCATGAATCCTGCGGCCCAGCTGGCGAATCAGGCAGCTGAGCAGGCATGAATCCTGCGGCCCAGCTGGCGGTTATCAGGCAGCTGTGCAGGCATGAATCCTGCGGCCCAGCTGGCGGCGATTATCAGGCAGCTGAGCAGGCATGAATCCCGCGGCCCAGCTGGCGGTTATCAGGCAGCTGAGCAGGCATGAATCCTGCGGCCCAGCTGGCATATCAGGCAGCTGAGCAGGCATGAATCCTGCGGCCCAGCTGGCGGTTATCAGGCAGCTGAGCAGGCATGAATCCTGCGGCCCAGCTGGCGGTTATCAGGCAGCTGAGCAGGCATGAATCCTGCGGCCCAGCTGGCGGTTATCAGGCAGCTGAGCAGGCATGAATCCCTCGGCCCAGCTGGCGGTTATCAGGCAGCTGAGCAGGCATGAATCCTGCGGCCCAGCTGGCGATTATCAGGCAGCTGAGCAGGCATGAATCCTGCGGCCCAGCTGGCGGTTATCAGGCAGCTGAGCAGGCATGAATCCTGCGGCCCAGCTGGCGATTATCAGGCAGCTGAGCAGGCATGAATCCTGCGGCCCAGCTGGCGATTATCAGGCAGCTGAGCAGGCATGAATCCTGCGGCCCAGCTGGCGATTATCAGGCAGCTGAGCAGGCATGAATCCTGCGGCCCAGCTGGCGATTATCAGGCAGCTGAGCAGGCATGAATCCCGCGGCCCAGCTGGCGATTATCAGGCAGCTGAGCAGGCATGAATCCTGCGGCCCAGCTGGCGATTATCAGGCAGCTGAGCAGGCATGAATCCTGCGGCCCAGCTGGCGTTATCAGGCAGCTGAGCAGGCATGAATCCTGCGGCCCAGCTGGCGATTATCAGGCAGCTGAGCAGGCATGAATCCTGCGGCCCAGCTGGCATCAGGCAGCTGAGCAGGCGCTGATCCCGCACCCCAGCAGGCACTGATCACGTGCCTGTCATGCAGTGATCAGGTGACTGAGAGGCCTGATCATGACTGCTCATGTGCTGATCAGGCAGCTCTCCTGCATGGATCATGTGCCCCAGCAGGCAAGAATCAGGCAGCTGAGCAGGCATGAATCCCGCGGCCCAGCTGGCGATTATCAGGCAGCTGAGCAGGCATGAATCCCGCGGCCCAGCTGGCGATTATCAGGCAGCTGAGCAGGCATGAATCCTGCGGCCCAGCTGGCGATTATCAGGCAGCTGAGCAGGCATGAATCCTGCGGCCCAGCTGGCATTATCAGGCAGCTGAGCAGGCGCTGATCCCGCACCTCAGCAGGCACTGATCACGTGCCTGTCATGCAGTGATCAGGTGACTGAGAGGCGCTGATCATGTGACTGCTCATGTGCTGATCAGGTAGCTCTCCTGCACGGATCATGTGCCCCAGCAGGCAAGAATCAAGCAGCTGAGCAGGCATGAATCCTGCGGCCCAGCTGGCGATTATCAGGCAGCTGAGCAGGCATGAATCCTGCGGCCCAGCTGGCGATTATCAGGCAGCTGAGCAGGCATGAATCCTGCGGCCCAGCTGGGCGGTCAGGCAGCTGAGCAGGCATGAATCCTGCGGCCCAGCTGGCGTTATCAGGCAGCTGAGCAGGCATGAATCCTGCGGCCCAGCTGGCGGTTATCAGGCAGCTGAGCAGGCATGAATCCTGCGGCCCAGCTGGCGGTTATCAGGCAGCTGAGCAGGCATGAATCCTGCGGCCCAGCTGGCGTTATCAGGCAGCTGAGCAGGCATGAATCCTGCGGCCCAGCTGGCGATTATCAGGCAGCTGAGCAGGCGCTGATCCCGCACCTCAGCAGGCACTGATCACGTGCCTGTCATGCAGTGATCAGGTGACTGAGAGGCGCTGATCATGGACTGCTCATGTGCTGATCAGGTAGCTCTCCTGCACGGATCATGTGCCTCAGCAGGCAAGAATCAGCAGCTGAGCAGGCATGAATCCTGCGGCCCAGCTGGCGATTATCAGGCAGCTGAGCAGGCATGAATCCCGGCCCAGCTGGCATTATCAGGCAGCTGAGCAGGCATGAATCCCGCGGCCCAGCTGGCGATTATCAGGCAGCTGAGCAGGCATGAATCCTGCGGCCCAGCTGGCGGTTATCAGGCAGCTGAGCAGGCATGAATCCCGCGGCCCAGCTGGCGGTTATCAGGCAGCTGAGCAGGCATGAATCCTGCGGCCCAGCTGGCGGTTATCAGGCAGCTGAGCAGGCATGAATCCTGCGGCCCAGCTGGCGGTTATCAGGCAGCTGAGCAGGCATGAATCCTGCGGCCCAGCTGGCGGTTATCAGGCAGCTGAGCAGGCATGAATCCTGCGGCCCAGCTGGCGGGTATCAGGCAGCTGAGCAGGCATGAATCCTGCGGCCCAGCTGGCGGTTATCAGGCAGCTGAGCAGGCATGAATCCTGCGGCCCAGCTGGCGGTTATCAGGCAGCTGAGCAGGCATGAATCCTGCGGCCCAGCTGGCATGGTTATCAGGCAGCTGAGCAGGCGCTGATCCCGCACTCAGCAGGCACTGATCACGTGCCTGTCATGCAGTGATCAGGTGACTGAGAGGCGCTGATCATGACTGCTCATGTGCTGATCAGGCTCTCCTGCACGGACTGTGCCTCAGCAGGCAAGAATCAGGCAGCTGAGCAGGCATGAATCCCGCGGCCCAGCTGGCGATTATCAGGCAGCTGAGCAGGCATGAATCCTGCGGCCCAGCTGGCGATTATCAGGCAGCTGAGCAGGCATGAATCCTGCGGCCCAGCTGGCGATTATCAGGCAGCTGAGCAGGCGCTGATCCCGCACTCAGCAGGCACTGATCACGTGCCTGTCATGCAGTGATCAGTGACTGAGAGGGGCTGATCATGTGACTGCTCATGTGCTGATCAGGTAGCTCCTGCACGGATCATGTGCCTCAGCAGGCAAGAATCAGCAGCTGAGCAGGCATGAATCCCGCGGCCCAGCTGGCGATTATCAGGCAGCTGAGCAGGCATGAATCCTGCGGCCCAGCTGGCGATTATCAGGCAGCTGAGCAGGCATGAATCCTGCGGCCCAGCTGGCGGTTATCAGGCAGCTGAGCAGGCATGAATCCTGCGGCCCGGCGAGGGCATCAGGCAGCTGAGCAGGCATGAATCCTGCGGCCCAGCTGGCGGTTATCAGGCAGCTGAGCAGGCATGAATCCTGCGGCCCAGCTGGCGGTTATCAGGCAGCTGAGCAGGCATGAATCCTGCGGCCCAGCTGGCGATTATCAGGCAGCTGAGCAGGCATGAATCCTGCGGCCCAGCTGGCGGTTATCAGGCAGCTGAGCAGGCATGAATCCTGCGGCCCAGCTGGCGTTATCAGGCAGCTGAGCAGGCATGAATCCTGCGGCCCAGCTGGCGATTATCAGGCAGCTGAGCAGGCATGAATCCCACCAGCTGGCGATTATCAGGCAGCTGAGCAGGCTGATCCGCACCTCAGCAGGCACTGATCACGTGCCTGTCATGCAGTGATCAGGTGACTGAGAGGCGCTGATCATGTGACTGCTCATGTGCTGATCAGGTAGCTCCTGCACGGATCATGTGCCTCAGCAGGAGAATCAAGCAGCTGAGCAGGCATGAATCCTGCGGCCCAGCTGGCGATTATCAGGCAGCTGAGCAGGCATGAATCCTGCGGCCCAGCTGGCGATTATCAGGCAGCTGAGCAGGCATGAATCCTGCGGCCCAGCTGGCGTTATCAGGCAGCTGAGCAGGCATGAATCCTGCGGCCCAGCTGGCGGTTATCAGGCAGCTGAGCAGGCATGAATCCTGCGGCCCAGCTGGCGTTATCAGGCAGCTGAGCAGGCATGAATCCTGCGGCCCAGCTGGCGATTATCAGGCAGCTGAGCAGGCATGAATCCTGCGGCCCAGCTGGCGTTATCAGGCAGCTGAGCAGGCATGAATCCTGTGGCCAACTGGCGGTTATCAGGCACTGAGCAGGCATGAATCCTGCGGCCCAGCTGGCGGTTATCAGGCAGCTGAGCAGGCATGAATCCTGCGGCCCAGCTGGCGGTTATCAGGCAGCTGAGCAGGCATGAATCCTGCGGCCCAGCTGGCGATTATCAGGCAGCTGAGCAGGCATGAATCCTGCGGCCAGCTGGCGATTATCAGGCAGGTGAGCAGGCATGAACCCTCGGCCCAGCTGGCGGTTATCAGGCAGCTGAGCAGGCATGAATCCTGCGGCCCAGCTGGCGATTATCAGGCAGCTGAGCAGGCATGAATCCTGCGGCCCAGCTGGCGATTATCAGGCAGCTGAGCAGGCATGAATCCTGCGGCCCAGCTGGCGGTTATCAGGCAGCTGAGCAGGCATGAATCCTGCGGCCCAGCTGGCGGTATCAGGCAGCTGAGCAGGCATGAATCCTGCGGCCCAGCTGGCGATTATCAGGCAGCTGAGCAGGCATGAATCCTGCGGCCCAGCTGGCGGTTATCAGGCAGCTGAGCAGGCATGAATCCTGCGGCCCAGCTGGCGATTATCAGGCAGCTGAGCAGGCATGAATCCCGGCCCAGCTGGCGATTATCAGGCAGCTGAGCAGGCATGAATCCCGCCCAGCTGGCGATTATCAGGCAGCAGAGCAGGCATGAATCCTGCGGCCCAGCTGGCGGTTATCAGGCAGCTGAGCAGGCATGAATCCTGCGGCCCAGCTGGCGGTTATCAGGCAGCTGAGCAGGCATGAATCCTGCGGCCCAGCTGGCGATTATCAGGCAGCTGAGCAGGCATGAATCCCGGCCCAGCTGGCGATTATCAGGCAGCTGAGCAGCGCTGATCCCGCACTCAGCAGGCACTGATCACGTGCCTGTCATGCAGTGATCAGGTGACTGAGAGGCGCTGATCATGTGACTGCTCATGTGCTGATCAGGTAGCTCTCCTGCACGGATCATGTGCTCAGCAGGCAAGAATCAAGCAGCTGAGCAGGCATGAATCCTGCGGCCCAGCTGGCGATTATCAGGCAGCTGAGCAGGCATGAATCCTGCGGCCCAGCTGGCGATTATCAGGCAGCTGAGCAGGCATGAATCCTGCGGCCCAGCTGGCGATTATCAGGCAGCTGAGCAGGCATGAATCCTGCGGCCCAGCTGGCGATTATCAGGCAGCTGAGCAGGCGCTGATCCCGCACTCAGCAGGCACTGATCACGTGCCTGTCATGCAGTGATCAGGTGACTGAGAGGCGCTGATCATGTGACTGCTCATGTGCTGATCAGGTAGCTCTCCTGCACGGATCATGTGCCCAGCAGGCAAGAATCAAGCAGCTGAGCAGGCATGAATCCTGCGGCACAGCTGGCGATTATCAGGCAGCTGAGCAGGCATGAATCCCGCCCAGCTGGCATTATCAGGCAGCTGAGCAGGCGTGAATCCTGCGGCCCAGCTGGCGATTATCAGGCAGCTGAGCAGGCATGAATCCTGCGGCCCAGCTGGCGATTATCAGGCAGCTGAGCAGGCGTGAATCCTGCGGCCCAGCTGGCGGTTATCAGGCAGCTGAGCAGGCGTGAATCCTGCGGCCCAGCTGGCGGTTATCAGGCAGCTGAGCAGGCGTGAATCCTGCGGCCCAGCTGGCGATTATCAGGCAGCTGAGCAGGCATGAATCCTGCGGCCCAGCTGGCATTATCAGGCAGCTGAGCAGGCGTGAATCCTGCGGCCCAGCTGGCGATTATCAGGCAGCTGAGCAGGCGCTGATCCCGCACCAGCAGGCACTGATCACGTGCCTGTCATGCAGTGATCAGGCGACTGAGAGGCGCTGATCATGTGACTGCTCATGTGCTGATCAGGTAGCTCTCCTGCACGGATCAAGTGCCTCAGCAGGCAAGAATCAGGCAGCTGAGCAGGCATGAATCCTGCGGCCCAGCTGGCGATTATCAGGCAGCTGAGCAGGCATGAATCCTGCGGCCCAGCTGGCGATTATCAGGCAGCTGAGCAGGCATGAATCCGGCCCAGCTGGCGATTATCAGGCAGCTGAGCAGGCGCTGATCCCGCACCAGCAGGCACTGATCACGTGCCTGTCATGCAGTGATCAGGTGACTGAGAGGCGCTGATCATGTGACTGCTCATGTGCTGATCAGTAGCTCTCCTGCACGGATCATGTGCCTCAGCAGGCAAGAATCAAGCAGCTGAGCAGGCATGAATCCTGCGGCCCAGCTGGCGTTATCAGGCAGCTGAGCAGGCGTGAATCCTGCGGCCAGCTGGCTGGGTTATCAGGCAGCTGAGCAGGCGTGAATCCTGCGGCCCAGCTGGCGTTATCAGGCAGCTGAGCAGGCATGAATCCTGCGGCCCAGCTGGCGATTATCAGGCAGCTGAGCAGGCATGAATCCTGCGGCCCAGCTGGCGGTTATCAGGCAGCTGAGCAGGCATGAATCCTGCCCAGCTGGCGGTTATCAGGCAGCTGAGCAGGCGTGAATCCTGCGGCCCAGCTGGCGATTATCAGGCAGCTGAGCAGGCATGAATCCAGCGGCCCAGCTGGCGATTATCAGGCAGCTGAGCAGGCATGAATCCTGCGGCCCAGCTGGCGGTTATCAGGCAGCTGAGCAGGCGTGAATCCTGCGGCCCAGCTGGCGGTTATCAGGCAGCTGAGCAGGCGTGAATCCTGCGGCCCAGCTGGCGATTATCAGGCAGCTGAGCAGGCATGAATCCTGCGGCCCAGCTGGCGATTATCAGGCTGCTGAGCAGGCATGAATCCTGCCCAGCTGGCGATTATCAGGCAGCTGAGCAGGCGCTGATCCCGCACTCAGCAGGCACTGATCACGTGCCTGTCATGCAGTGATCAGGTGACTGAGAGGCGCTGATCATGTGACTGCTCATGTGCTGATCAGGTAGCTCTCCTGCACGGATCATGCGCCTCAGCAGGCAAGAATCAGCAGCTGAGCAGGCATGAATCCTGCGGCCCAGCTGGCGATTATCAGGCAGCTGAGCAGGCATGAATCCTGCGGCCCAGCTGGCGATTATCAGGCTGCTGAGCAGGCATGAATCCTGCGGCCCAGCTGGCGATTATCAGGCAGCTGAGCAGGCATGAATCCACTGATCACGTGCCTGTCATGGCGGTTATCAGGCAGCTGAGAGGCATTGAATCGCGGTCCCAGCTGGCGGCTATCAGGCAGCTGGCACGAATCCTGCGGCCCAGCTGGCGAGTATCAGGCAGCTGAGCAGGCATGAATCCCGCCCAGCTGGCGTTATCAGGCAGCTGAGCAGGCATGAATCCTGCGGCCCAGCTGGCGGTTATCAGGCAGCTGAGCAGGCAAGAATCCTGCGGCCCAGCTGGCGATTATCAGGCAGCTGAGCAGGCATGAATCCCACGGCCCAGCTGGCGATTATCAGGCAGCTGAGCAGGCATGAATCCTGCGGCCCAGCTGGCGATTATCAGGCAGCTGAGCAGGCGTGAATCCTGCGGCCCAGCTGGCGCTTATCAGGCAGCTGAGCAGGCGCTGATCCCGCACCAGCAGGCACTGATCACGTGCCTGTCATGCAGTGATCAGGTGACTGAGAGGCGCTGATCATGTGACTGCCTTGCGGCTTATCAGGTAGCTCTCCTGCACGATCCATGTGCCTCAGCAGGCAGAATCAAGCAGCTGAGCAGGCATGAATCCTGCGGCCCAGCTGGCGATTATCAGGCAGCTGAGCAGGCGTGAATCCTGCGGCCCAGCTGGCGATTATCAGGCAGCTGAGCAGGCTTGAATCCTGCGGCCCAGCTGGCGATTATCAGGCAGCTGAGCAGGCGTGAATCCCGCGGCCCAGCTGGCGATTATCAGGCAGCTGAGCAGGCGCTGATCCCGCGCCTCAGCAGGCACTGATCACGTGCCTGTCATGCAGTGATCAGGTGACTGAGAGGCTGATCATGTGACTGCTCATGTGCTGATCAGGTAGCTCTCCTGCACGGATCATGTGCCTCAGCAGGCGAGAATCAAGCAGCTGAGCAGGCATGAATCCCACGGCCCAGCTGGCGATTATCAGGCAGCTGAGCAGGCATGAATCCTGCGGCCCAGCTGGCGATTATCAGGCAGCTGAGCAGGCGTGAATCCTGCGGCCCAGCTGGCGATTATCAGGCAGCTGAGCAGGCATGAATCCTGCGGCCCAGCTGGCGATTATCCGGCAGCTGAGCAGGCGTGAATCCTGCGGTCCAGCTGGCGGTTATCAGGCAGCTGAGCAGGCGTGAATCCTGCGGCCCAGCTGGCGATTATCAGGCAGCTGAGCAGGCATGAATCCCGGCCCAGCTGGCGATTATCAGGCAGCTGAGCAGGCGCTGATCCCGCACCCAGCAGGCACTGATCACGTGCCTGTCATGCAGTGATCAGGCGACTGAGAGGCGCTGATCATGTGACTGCTCATGTGCTGATCAGGGCTCTCCTGCACGGATCATGTGCCTCAGCAGGCAGAATCAGGCAGCTGAGCAGGCATGAATCCTGCGGCCCAACTGGCGATTATCAGGCAGCTGAGCAGGCATGAATCCTGCGGCCCAGCTGGCGATTATCAGGCAGCTGAGCAGGCATGAATCCTGCGGCCCAGCTGGCGATTATCAGGCAGCTGAGCAGGCATGAATCCTACGGCCCAGCTGGCGATTAGGCAGCTGAGCAGGCATGAATCCCGCGGCCCAGCTGGCGATTATCAGGCAGCTGAGCAGGCATGAATCCTGCGGCCCAGCTGGCTTATCAGGCAGCTGAGCAGGCATGAATCCTGCGGCCCAGCTGGCGTTATCAGGCAGCTGAGCAGGCATGAATCCCGCGGCCCAGCTGGCGATTATCAGGCAGCTGAGCAGGCATGAATCCTGCGGCCCAGCTGGCGATTATCAGGCAGCTGAGCAGGCATGAATCCTGCGGCCCAGCTGGCGATTATCAGGCAGCTGAGCAGGCATGAATCCCACGGCCCAGCTGGCGATTATCAGGCAGCTGAGCAGGCATGAATCCTGCGGCCCAGCTGGCGATTATCAGGCAGCTGAGCAGGCGCTGATCCCGCACCTCAGCAGGCACTGATCACGTGCCTGTCATGCAGTGATCAGGTGACTGAGAGGCGCTGATCATGTGACTGCTCATGTGCTGATCAGGCAGCTCTCCTGCACGGATCATGTGCCTCAGCAGGCAGAATCAAGCAGCTGAGCAGGCATGAATCCTGCAGCCCAGCTGGCGATTATCAGGCAGCTGAGCAGGCATGAATCCTGCGGCCCAGCTGGCGATTATCAGGCAGCTGAGCAGGCATGAATCCTGCGGCCCAGCTGGCGATTATCAGGCAGCTGAGCAGGCATGAATCCTGCGGCCCAGCTGGCGATTATCAGGCAGCTGAGCAGGCATGAATCCTGCGGCAGCTGGCGATTATCAGGCAGCTGAGCAGGCATGAATCCTGTGGCCCAGCTGGCGATATCAGGCAGCTGAGCAGGCATGAATCCTGCGGCCCAGCTGGCGATTATCAGGCAGCTGAGCAGGCATGAATCCTGCCCAGCTGGCGGTTATCAGGCAGCTGAGCAGGCATGAATCCTGCGGCCCAGCTGGGTATCAGGCAGCTGAGCAGGCATGAATCCTGCGGCCCAGCTGGGGTTATCAGGCAGCTGAGCAGGCATGAATCCTGCGGCCCAGCTGGCGATTATCAGGCAGCTGAGCAGGCATGAATCCTGCGGCCCAGCATGTTATCAGGCAGCTGAGCAGGTATGAATCCTGCGGCCCAGCTGGCGATTATCAGGCAGCTGAGCAGGCATGAATCCTGCGGCCCAGCTGGCATTATCAGGCAGCTGAGCAGGCACGAATCCTGCGGCCCAGCTGGCGATTATCAGGCAGCTGAGCAGGCATGAATCCTGCGGCCCAGCTAGGGTTATCAGGCAGCTGAGCAGGCGCTGATCCCGCACCTCAGCAGGCACTGATCACGTGCCTGTCATGCAGTGATCAGGTGACTGAGAGGCGCTGATCATGTGACTGCTCATGTGCTGATCAGGTAGCTCTGCACGGATCTGTGCCCAGCAGGCAAGAATCAAGCAGCTGAGCAGGCATGAATCCTGCGGCCCAGCTGGCGATTATCAGGCAGCTGAGCAGGCATGAATCCTGCGGCCCAGCTGGCGATTATCAGGCAGCTGAGCAGGCATGAATCCTGCGGCCCAGCTGGGATTATCAGGCAGCTGAGCAGGCATGAATCCTGCGGCCCAGCTGGCGTTATCAGGCAGCTGAGCAGGCATGAATCCTGCGGCCCAGCTGGCGGTTATCAGGCAGCTGAGCAGGCATGAATCCTGCGGCCCAGCTGGCGATTATCAGGCAGCTGAGCAGGCATGAATCCTGCGGCCCAGCTGGCGATTATCAGGCAGCTGAGCAGGCGCTGATCCCGCACATCAGCAGGCACTGATCACGTGCCTTTCATGCAGTGATCAGGTGACTGAGAGGCGCTGATCATGTGACTGCTCATGTGCTGATCAGGTAGCTCTCCTGCACGGTTCATGTGCCTCAGCAGGCAAGAATCAGGCAGCTGAGCAGGCATGAATCCTGCGGCCCAGCTGGCGATTATCAGGCAGCTGAGCAGGCATGAATCCTGCTGCCCAGCTGGCGATTATCAGGCAGCTGAGCAGGCATGATCCTGCGGCCCAGCTGGCGATTATCAGGCAGCTGAGCAGGCGCTGAATCCGCCTGCAGGCACTGCACGTGCCTGTCATGCAGTGATCAGGTGACTGAGAGGCCTGATCATGACTGCTCATGTGCTGATCAGGTAGCTCAGGCACGGATCCTGCGGCCCAGCTGGCAAGAATCAGGCAGCTGAGCAGGCATGAATCCTGCGGCCCAGCTGGCGATTATCAGGCAGTTGAGCAGGCATGAATCCTGCGGCCCAGCTGGCATTATCAGGCAGCTGAGCAGGCATGAATCCTGCGGCCCAGCTGGCGATTATCAGGCAGCTGAGCAGGCATGAATCCTGCGGCCCAGCTGGCGATTATCAGGCAGCTGAGCAGGCATGAATCCTGCGGCCCAGCTGGCGATTATCAGGCAGCTGAGCAGGCATGAATCCTGCGGCCCAGCTGGCGATTATCAGGCAGCTGAGCAGGCATGAATCCTGCGGCCCAGCTGGCGGTTATCAGGCAGCTGAGCAGGCATGAATCCTGCGGCCCAGCTGGCGATTATCAGGCAGCTGAGCAGGCATGAATCCTGCGGCCCAGCTGGCGATTATCAGGCAGCTGAGCAGGCGCTGATCCCGCACAAGCGTGCCTGTCATGCAGTGATCAGGTGACTGAGAGGCGCTGATCATGTGACTGCTCATGTGCTGATCAGGCAGCTCTCCTGCACGGATCATGCGCCCCAGCTGGCAAGAATCAGGCAGCTGAGCAGGCATGAATCCTGCGGCCCAGCTGGCGATTATCAGGCAGCTGAGCAGGCATGAATCCCGCGGCCCAGCTGGCGATTATCAGGCAGCTGAGCAGGCATGAATCCTGCGGCCCAGCTGGCGATTATCAGGCAGCTGAGCAGGCATGAATCCTGCGGCCCAGCTGGCGATTATCAGGCAGCTGAGCAGGCATGAATCCTGCGGCCCAGCTGGCGATTATCAGGCAGCTGAGCAGGCATGATCCCGCACCTCAGCAGGCACTGATCACGTCCTGTCATGCAGTGATCAGGGACTGAGAGGCGCTGATCATGTGACTGCTCATGTGCTGATCAGGTAGCTCTCCTGCACGGATCATGTGCCTCAGCAGGCAAGAATCAAGCAGCTGAGCAGGCATGAATCCTGCGGCCCAGCTGGCGATTATCAGGCAGCTGAGCAGGCATGAATCCTGCGGCCCGGCTGGCGATTATCAGGCAGCTGAGCAGGCATGAATCCTGCTGCCCAGCTGGCGATTATCAGGCAGCTGAGCAGGCATGAATCCTGCGGCCCAGCTGGCGATTATCAGGCAGCTGAGCAGGCATGAATCCTGCGGCCCAGCTGGCGATTATCAGGCAGCTGAGCAGGCATGAATCCTGCGGCCCAGCTGGCGATCAGGCAGCTGAGCAGGCATGAATCCTGCGGCCCAGCCATTATCAGGCAGCTGAGCAGGCATGAATCCTGCGGCCCAGCTGGCGTTATCAGGCAGCTGAGCAGGCATGAATCCTGCGGCCCAGCTGGCGATTATCAGGCAGCTGAGCAGGCATGAATCCTGCGGCCCAGCTGGCGATTATCAGGCAGCTGAGCAGGCATGAATCCTGCGGCCCAGCTGGCGATTATCAGGCAGCTGAGCAGGCATGAATCCTGCGGCCCAGCTGGCGATTATCAGGCAGCTGAGCAGGCATGAATCCCGGCCCAGCTGGCGATTATCAGGCAGCTGAGCAGGCATGAATCCTGCGGCCCAGCTGGCGATTATCAGGCAGCTGAGCAGGCATGAATCCTGCGGCCCAGCTGGCGTTATCAGGCAGCTGAGCAGGCATGAATCCTGCGGCCCAGCTGGCGGTTATCAGGCAGCTGAGCAGGCATGAATCCTGCGGCCCAGCTGGCGATTATCAGGCAGCTGAGCAGGCATGAATCCTGCGGCCCAGCTGGCGGTTATCAGGCAGCTGAGCAGGCATGAATCCTGCGGCCCAGCTGGCGGTTATCAGGCAGCTGAGCAGGCATGAATCCTGCGGCCCAGCTGGCGTTATCAGGCAGCTGAGCAGGCATGAATCCTGCGGCCCAGCTGGCGATTATCAGGCAGCTGAGCAGGCATGAATCCTGCGGCCCAGCTGGCGATTATCAGGCAGCTGAGCAGGCGCTGATCCCGCACCTCAGCAGGCACTGATCACGTGCATGCAGTGATCAGGTGACTGAGAGGCGCTGATCATGTGACTGCTCATGTGCTGATCAGGTGTCTCCTGCACGGATCATGCCTCAGCAGGCAAGAATCAGGCAGCTGAGCAGGCATGAATCCTGCGGCCCAGCTGGCGATTATCAGGCAGCTGAGCAGGCATGAATCCTGCGGCCCAGCTGGCGATTATCAGGCAGCTGAGCAGGCATGAATCCTGCGGCCCAGCTGGCGATTATCAGGCAGCTGAGCAGGCGCTGATCCCGCACCCAGCAGGCACTGATCACGTGCCTGTCATGCAGTGATCAGGTGACTGAGAGGCGCTGATCATGTGACTGCTGCGTGCTGATCAGGTAGCTCTCCTGCACGGATCTGCGTGCCCAGCAGCAAGAATCAAGCAGCTGAGCAGGCATGAATCCTGCGGCCCAGCTGGCGATTATCAGGCAGCTGAGCAGGCATGAATCCTGCGGCCCAGCTGGCGATTATCAGGCAGCTGAGCAGGCATGAATCCTGCGGCCCAGCTGGCGATTATCAGGCAGCTGAGCAGGCATGAATCCTGCGGCCCAGCTGGCGGTTATCAGGCAGCTGAGCAGGCATGAATCCTGCGGCCCAGCTGGCGATTATCAGGCAGCTGAGCAGGCATGAATCCTGCGGCCCAGCTGGCGATTATCAGGCAGCTGAGCAGGCATGAATCCTGCGGCCCAGCTGGCGATTATCAGGCAGCTGAGCAGGCGCTGATCCCGCACCTCAGCAGGCACTGATCACGTGCCTGCTGCAGTGATCAGGTGACTGAGAGGCGCTGATCATGTGACTGCTCATGTGCTGATCAGGTAGCTCTCCTGCATGGATCCTGTGCCTCAGCTGGCAAGAATCAGGCAGCTGAGCAGGCATGAATCCCGCGGCCCAGCTGGCGATTATCAGGCAGCTGAGCAGGCATGAATCCTGCGGCCCAGCTGGCGATTATCAGGCAGCTGAGCAGGCATGAATCCTGCGGCCCAGCTGGCGATTATCAGGCAGCTGAGCAGGCGCTGATCCCGCGCCTCAGCAGGCACTGATCACGTGCCTGTCATGCAGTGATCAGGTGACTGAGAGGCGCTGATCATGTGACTGCTCATGTGCTGATCAGGAGCTCTCCTGCACGGATCATGTGCCCAGCAGGCAAGAATCAAGCAGCTGAGCAGGCATGAATCCTGCGGCCCAGCTGGCGATTATCAGGCAGCTGAGCAGGCATGAATCCTGCGGCCCAGCTGGCGATTATCAGGCAGCTGAGCAGGCATGAATCCTGCGGCCCAGCTGGCGATTATCAGGCAGCTGAGCAGGCGCTGATCCCGCACCTCAGCAGGCACTGATCACGTGCCTGTCATGCAGTGATCAGGTGACTGAGAGGCGCTGATCATGTGACTGCTCATGTGCTGATCAGGTAGCTCTCCTGCACGGATCATGTGCCTCAGCAGGCAGAATCAAGCAGCTGAGCAGGCATGAATCCTGCGGCCCAGCTGGCGATTATCAGGCAGCTGAGCAGGCATGAATCCTGCGGCCCAGCTGGCGATTATCAGGCAGCTGAGCAGGCATGAATCCTGCGGCCCAGCTGGCGATTATCAGGCAGCTGAGCAGGCATGAATCCCGGCCCAGCTGGCGATTATCAGGCAGCTGAGCAGGCGCTGATCCCGCGCCCCAGCAGGCACTGATCACGTGCCTGCTGCAGTGATCAGGTGACTGAGAGGCTGATCTGTGACTGCCATGGCTGATCAGGCAGCTCTCCTGCACGGATCATGTGCCCAGCTGGCAAGTATCAGGCAGCTGAGCAGGCATGAATCCTGCGGCCCAGCTGGCGATTATCAGGCAGCTGAGCAGGCATGAATCCCGCGGCCCAGCTGGCGATTATCAGGCAGCTGAGCAGGCATGAATCCTGCGGCCCAGCTGGCGATTATCAGGCAGCTGAGCAGGCATGAATCCTGCGGCCCAGCTGGCGATTATCAGGCAGCTGAGCAGGCGCTGATCCCGCACCAGCAGGCACTGATCACGTGCCTGTCATGCAGTGATCAGGTGACTGAGAGGCGCTGATCATGTGACTGCTCATGTGCTGATCAGGTAGCTCTCCTGCACGGATCATGTGCCTCAGCAGGCAGAATCAGCAGCTGAGCAGGCATGAATCCTGCGGCCCAGCTGGCGATTATCAGGCAGCTGAGCAGGCATGAATCCTGCGGCCCAGCTGGCGATTATCAGGCAGCTGAGCAGGCATGAATCCTGCGGCCCAGCTGGCGATTATCAGGCAGCTGAGCAGGCATGAATCCTGCGGCCCAGCTGGCGATTATCAGGCAGCTGAGCAGGCGCTGATCCCGCACCTCAGCAGGCACTGATCACGTGCCTGTCATGCAGTGATCAGGTGACTGAGAGGCGCTGATCATGTGACTGCTCATGTGCTGATCAGGCAGCTCTCCTGCACGGATCATGTGCCCAGCAGGCAAGAATCAGCAGCTGAGCAGGCATGAATCCTGGCCCAGCTGGCGATTATCAGGCAGCTGAGCAGGCATGAATCCTGCGGCCCAGCTGGCGATTATCAGGCAGCTGAGCAGGCATGAATCCCGCGGCCCAGCTGGCGATTATCAGGCAGCTGAGCAGGCATGAATCCTGCGGCCCAGCTGGCGATTATCAGGCAGCTGAGCAGGCATGAATCCTGCGGCCCAGCTGGCGATTATCAGGCAGCTGAGCAGGCATGAATCCTGCGGCCCAGCTGGCGATTATCAGGCAGCTGAGCAGGCATGAATCCTGCGGCCCAGCTGGCGTTATCAGGCAGCTGAGCAGGCATGAATCCTGCGGCCCAGCTGGCGATTATCAGGCAGCTGAGCAGGCATGAATCCTGCGGCCCAGCTGGCGATTATCAGGCAGCTGAGCAGGCGCTGATCCCGCACCTCAGCAGGCACTGATCACGTGCCTGTCATGCAGTGATCAGGTGACTGAGAGGCGCTGATCATGTGACTGCTCATGTGCTGATCAGGTAGCTCTCCTGCACGGATCATGCGTGCCTCAGCAGGCAAGAATCAAGCAGCTGAGCAGGCATGAATCCTGCGGCCCAGCTGGCGATTATCAGGCAGCTGAGCAGGCATGAATCCTGCGGCCCAGCTGGCGATTATCAGGCAGCTGAGCAGGCATGAATCCTGCGGCCCAGCTGGCGATTATCAGGCAGCTGAGCAGGCGCTGATCCCGCACCCAGCAGGCACTGATCACGTGCCTGTCATGCAGTGATCAGGTGACTGAGAGGCGCTGATCATGTGACTGCTCATGTGCTGATCAGGTAGCTCTCCTGCACGAATGTGCCTCAGCAGGCAAGAATCAGGCAGCTGAGCAGGCATGAATCCTGCGGCCCAGCTGGCGATTATCAGGCAGCTGAGCAGGCATGAATCCCGGCCCAGCTGGCGATTATCAGGCAGCTGAGCAGGCATGAATCCTGCGGCCCAGCTGGCGATTATCAGGCAGCTGAGCAGGCATGAATCCTGCGGCCCAGCTGGCGATTATCAGGCAGCTGAGCAGGCATGAATCCTGCGGCCCAGCTGGCGATTATCAGGCAGCTGAGCAGGCATGAATCCTGCGGCCCAGCTGGCGATTATCAGGCAGCTGAGCAGGCATGAATCCTGCGGCCCAGCTGGCGATTATCAGGCAGCTGAGCAGGCATGAATCCTGCGGCCCAGCTGGCGATTATCAGGCAGCTGAGCAGGCATGAATCCTGCGGCCCAGCTGGCGATTATCAGGCAGCTGAGCAGGCGCTGATCCCGCACCTCAGCAGGCACTGATCACGTGCCTGTCATGCAGTGATCAGGTGACTGAGAGGCGCTGATCTGTGACTGCTGCGTGCTGATCAGGTAGCTCTCCTGCACGGATCATGCCCAGCAGGCAAGAATCAAGCAGCTGAGCAGGCATGAATCCTGCGGCCCAGCTGGCGATTATCAGGCAGCTGAGCAGGCATGAATCCTGCGGCCCAGCTGGCGATTATCAGGCAGCTGAGCAGGCATGAATCCTGCGGCCCAGCTGGCGATTATCAGGCAGCTGAGCAGGCATGAATCCTGCGGCCCAGCTGGCGATTATCAGGCAGCTGAGCAGGCATGAATCCTGCGTGCCCAGCTGGCGATTATCAGGCAGCTGAGCAGGCGCTGATCCCGCGCCCCAGCAGGCACTGATCACGTGCCTGTCATGCAGTGATCAGGTGACTGAGAGGCGCTGATCATGCGACTGCTCATGTGCTGATCAGGCAGCTCTCCTGCACGGATCATGCCTCAGCAGGCAAGAATCAAGCAGCTGAGCAGGCATGAATCCTGCGGCCCAGCTGGCGATTATCAGGCAGCTGAGCAGGCATGAATCCTGCGGCCCAGCTGGCGATTATCAGGCAGCTGAGCAGGCATGAATCCCACGGCCCAGCTGGCGATTATCAGGCAGCTGAGCAGGCATGAATCCTGCGGCCCAGCTGGCGATTATCAGGCAGCTGAGCAGGCATGAATCCTGCGGCCCAGCTGGCGTTATCAGGCAGCTGAGCAGGCATGAATCCCGCGGCCCAGCTGGCGGTTATCAGGCAGCTGAGCAGGCATGAATCCTGCGGCCCAGCTGGAGGTTATCAGGCAGCTGAGCAGGCATGAATCCTGCGGCCCAGCTGGCGATTATCAGGCAGCTGAGCAGGCATGAATCCTGTGGCCCAGCTGGCGATTATCAGGGAGCTGAACAGGCGCTGATCCCGCACCCCAGCAGGCACTGATCACGTGCCTGTCATGCAGTGATCAGGTGACTGAGAGGCGCTGATCAGTGACTGCCTGCGGCTGATCAGGCAGCTCTCCTGCACGGATCATGTGCCCAGCAGGCAGAATCAAGCAGCTGAGCAGGCATGAATCCTGCGGCCCAGCTGGCGATTATCAGGCAGCTGAGCAGGCATGAATCCTGCGGCCCAGCTGGCGATTATCAGGCAGCTGAGCAGGCATGAATCCTGCGGCCCAGCTGGCGATTATCAGGCAGCTGAGCAGGCGCTGATCCCGCGCCCCAGCAGGCACTGATCACGTGCCTGTCATGCAGTGATCAGGTGACTGAGCAGGCATGATCCTGCGCAGCTGGCTGATCAGGCAGCTCCGGCATGAATCCTGCCTCAGCTGGCGAGTATCAGGCAGATGAGCAGGCATGAATCCTGCGGCCCAGCTGGTGATTATCAGGCAGCTGAGCAGGCATGAATCCTGCGGCCCAGCTGGCGATTATCAGGCAGCTGAGCAGGCATGAATCCTGCGGCCCAGCTGGCGATTATCAGGCAGCTGAGCAGGCATGAATCCTGCGGCCCAGCTGGCGATTATCAGGCAGCTGAGCAGGCGCTGATCCCGCCCAGCAGGCACTGATCACGTGCTGTCATGCAGTGATCAGGTGACTGAAGCCTGATCATGTACTGCTCATGTGCTGATCAGGTAGCTCTCCTGCACGGACTGCGTGCCTCAGCAGGCGAATCAGGCAGCTGAGCAGGCATGAATCCTGCGGCCCAGCTGGCGATTATCAGGCAGCTGAGCAGGCATGAATCCTGCGGCCCAGCCGGCGGTTATCAGGCAGCTGAGCAGGCATGAATCCTGCGGCCCAGCTGGCGATTATCAGGCAGCTGAGCAGGCATGAATCCTGCGGCTCAGCTGGCGATTATCAGGCAGCTGAGCAGGCATGAATCCTGCGGCCCAGCTGGCGATTATCAGGCAGCTGAGCAGGCATGAATCCTGCGGCCCAGCTGGCGATTATCAGGCAGCTGAGCAGCGCTGATCCCGCACCTAGCAGGCACTGATCACGTGCCTGTCATGCAGTGATCAGGTGACTGAGAGGCGCTGATCATGTGACTGCTCATGTGCTGATCAGGCAGCTCTCCTGCATGGATCTGCGTGCCTCAGCAGGCAAGAATCAAGCAGCTGAGCAGGCATGAATCCTGCGGCCCAGCTGGCGATTATCAGGCAGCTGAGCAGGCATGAATCCTGCGGCCCAGCTGGCGATTATCAGGCAGCTGAGCAGGCATGAATCCTGCGGCCCAGCTGGCGATTATCAGGCAGCTGAGCAGGCGCTGATCCCGCACCAGCAGGCACTGATCACGTGCCTGTCATGCAGTGATCAGGTGACTGAGAGGCGCTGATCATGCGACTGCTCATGTGCTGATCAGGCAGCTGAGCAGGCACGGATCCTGCGGCCCAGCTGGCAAGAATCAGGCAGCTGAGCAGGCATGAATCCTGCGGCCCAGCTGGCGATTATCAGGCAGCTGAGCAGGCATGAATCCTGCGGCCCAGCTGGCGATTATCAGGCAGCTGAGCAGGCATGAATCCTGCGGCCCAGCTGGCGATTATCAGGCAGCTGAGCAGGCATGAATCCTGCGGCCCAGCTGGGATTATCAGGCAGCTGAGCAGGCGCTGATCCCGCACCTGCAGGCACTGACCACGTGCCTGTCATGCAGTGATCAGGTGACTGAGAGGCGCTGATCATGTGACTGCTCATGTGCTGATCAGGTAGCTCTCCTGCACGGATCATGTGCCTCAGCAGGCAGAATCAAGCAGCTGAGCAGGCATGAATCCCGCGGCCCAGCTGGCGATTATCAGGCAGCTGAGCAGGCATGAATCCTGCGGCCCAGCTGGCGATTATCAGGCAGCTGAGCAGGCATGAATCCTGCGGCCCAGCTGGCGATTATCAGGCAGCTGAGCAGGCATGAATCCTGCGGCCCAGCTGGCGATTATCAGGCAGCTGAGCAGGCATGAATCCTGCGGCCCAGCTGGCGATTATCAGGCAGCTGAGCAGGCATGAATCCTGCGGCCCAGCTGGCGATTATCAGGCAGCTGAGCAGGCATGAATCCTGCGGCCCAGCTGGCGATTATCAGGCAGCTGAGCAGGCTGATCCCGCACCTGGCAGCAGGCATGATCACGTGCTGTCATGCAGTGATCAGGTGACTAGAGGCGCTGATCATGTGACTGCTCATGTGCTGATCAGGTAGCTCTCCTGCACGGATCATGTGCCTCAGCAGGCGAGAATCAAGCAGCTGAGCAGGCATGAATCCTACGGCCCAGCTGGCGATTATCAGGCAGCTGAGCAGGCATGAATCCTGCGGCCCAGCTGGCGATTATCAGGCAGCTGAGCAGGCATGAATCCCGCGGCCCAGCTGGCGATTATCAGGCAGCTGAGCAGGCATGAATCCTACGGCCCAACTGACGATTATCAAGCAGGTGAGCATGCATGAATCCTGCGGCCCAGCTGGCGATTATCAGGCAGCTGAGCAGGCGCTGATCCCTCACCTCAGCAGGCACTGATCACGTGCCTGTCATGCAGTGATCAGGTGACTGAGAGGCGCTGATCATGTGACTGCTCATGTGCTGATCAGGTAGCTCTCCTGCACGGATCTGTGCCTCAGCAGGCAAGAATCAAGCAGCTGAGCAGGCTTGAATCCTGCGGCCCAGCTGGCGATTATCAGGCAGCTGAGCAGGCATGAATCCTGCGGCCCAGCTGGCGATTATCAGGTAGCTGAGCAGGCATGAATCCTGCTGCCCAGCTGGCGATTATCAGGCAGCTGAGCAGGCATGAATCCTGCGGCCCAGCTGGCGATTATCAGGCAGCTGAGCAGGCATGAATCCTGCAGCCCAGCTGGTGATTATCAGGCAGCTGAGCAGGCATGAATCCTGCGGCCCAGCTGGGATTATCAGGCAGCTGAGCAGGCATGAATCCTGCGGCCCAGCTGGCTATTATCAGGCAGCTGAGCAGGCATGAATCCTGCGGCCCAGCTGGCGATTATCAGGCAGCTGAGCAGGCATGAATCCTGCGGCCCAGCTGGCGATTATCAGGCAGCTGAGCAGGCATGAATCCCGCGGCCCAGCTGGCGATTATCAGGCAGCTGAGCAGGCGCGAATCCTGCGGCCCAGCTGGCTATTATCAGGCAGCTGAGCAGGCATGAATCCTGTGGCCCAGCTGGCGATTATCAGGCAGCTGAGCAGGCATGAATCCTGAGGCCCAGCTGGCGATTATCAGGCAGCTGAGCAGGCATGAATCCTGCGGCCCAGCTGTCGATTATCAGGCAGCTGAGCAGGCATGAATCCTGCGGCCCAGCTGGCGATTATCAGGCCGCTGAGCAGGCATGAATCCTGCGGCCCAGCTGGCGATTATCAGGCAGCTGAGCAGGCATGAATCCTGCGGCCCAGCTGGCGGTTATCAGGCAGCTGAGCAGGCATGAATCCTGCGGCCCAGCTGGCTTATCAGGCAGCTGAGCAGTCATGAATCCTGCGGCCCAGCTGGCGGTTATCAGGCAGCTGAGCAGGCATGAATCCTGCGGCCCAGCTGGCGATTATCAGGCAGCTGAGCAGGCATGAATCCTGAGGCCCAGCTGGCGATTATCAGGCAGCTGAGCAGGCATGAATCCCGCAGCCCAGCTGGCGATTATCAGGCAGCTGAGCAGGCATGAATCCTGCGGCCCAGCTGGCGGTTATCAGGCAGCTGAGCAGGCATGAATCCTGCGGCCCAGCTGGCGATTATCAGGCAGCTGAGCAGGCATGAATCCTGCGGCCCAACTGGCGATTATCAGGCAGCTGAGCAGGTGCTGATCCCGCACCTCAGCAGGCACTGATCACCTGCCTGTCATGCAGTGATCAGGTGACTGAGAGGCGCTGATCATGTGACTGCTCATGCTGATCAGGTAGCTCTCCTGCACGGATCATGTGCCTCAGCAGGCAAGAATCAAGCAGCTGAGCAGGCATGAATCCTGCGGCCCAGCTGGCGATTATCAGGCAGCTGAGCAGGCATGAATCCTGCGGCCCAGCTGGCGATTATCAGGCAGCTGAGCAGGCATGAATCCTGCGGCCCAGCTGGCGGTTATCAGGCAGCTGAGCAGGCGCTGATCCCGCGCCCAGCAGGCACTGATCAGGCGCCTGTCATGGCAGTGATCAGACTGAGAGGCCCAATCGTGACTGCCTGCGTGCTGATCAGGCAGGCCCTGCACGGACTGCGCCCAGCTAAGAATCAGCAGCTGAGCAGGCATGAATCCTGCGGCCCAGCTGGCGATTATCAGGCAGCTGAGCAGGCATGAATCCTGCGGCCCAGCTGGCGATTATCAGGCAGCTGAGCAGGCATGAATCCTGCGGCCCAGCTGGCGATTATCAGGCAGCTGAGCATGCATGAATCCTGCGGCCCAGCTGGCGATTATCAGGCAGCTGAGCAGGCGCTGATCCCGCACCTCAGCAGGCACTGATCACGTGCCTGTCATGCAGTGATCAGGTGACTGAGAGGCGCTGATTATGTGACTGCTCATGTGCTGATCAGGCAGCTCTCCTGCACGGATCATGTGCCTCAGCAGGCAGAATCAAGCAGCTGAGCAGGCATGAATCCTGCAGCCCAGCTGGCGACTATCAGGCAGCTGAGCAGGCATGAATCCTTCGGCCCAGCTGGCGATTATCAGGCAGCTGAGCAGGCATGAATCCTGCGGCCCAGCTGGCGATTATCAGGCAGCTGAGCAGGCATGAATCCTGCGGCCCAGCTGGCGGTTATCAGGCAGCTGAGCAGGCATGAATCCCGCGGCCCAGCTGGCGATTATCAGGCAACTGAGCAGGCATGAATCCTGCGGCCCAGCTGGCGATTATCAGGCAGCTGAGCAGGCGCTGATCCCGCGCCTCAGCAGGCACTGATCACGTGCCTGTCATGCAGTGATCAGGTGACTGAGAGGCGCTGATCATGTGACTGCTCATGTGCTGATCAGGCAGCTCTCCTGCACGGATCATGCCTCAGCAGGCAAGAATCAGGCAGCTGAGCAGGCATGAATCCTGCGGCCCAGCTGGCGATTATCAGGCAGCTGAGCAGGCATGAATCCTGCGGCCCAGCTGGCGATTATCAGGCAGCTGAGCAGGCATGAATCCTGCGGCCCAGCTGGCGATTATCAGGCAGCTGAGCAGGCATGATCCCGCACCTCAGCAGGCACTGATCACGTGCCTGTCATGCAGTGATCAGTGACTGAGAGGCGCTGATCATGTGACTGCTGTGTGCTGATCAGGTAGCTCTCCTGCACGGATCATGCGCCTCAGCAGGCAAGAATCAGGCAGCTGAGCAGGCATGAATCCTGCGGCCCAGCTGGCGATTATCAGGCAGCTGAGCAGGCATGAATCCTGCGGCCCAGCTGGCGATTATCAGGCAGCTGAGCAGGCATGAATCCTGCGGCCCAGCTGGCGATTATCAGGCAGCTGAGCAGGCATGAATCCTGCGGCCCAGCTGGCGATTATCAGGCAGCTGAGCAGGCATGATCCCGCACCTCAGCAGGCACTGATCACGCGCCTGTCATGCAGTGATCAGGTGACTGAGGCGCTGACCATGTGACTGCTCATGTGCTGATCAGGCAGCTCTCCTGCACGGATCATGTGCCTCAGCAGGCAGATCAGGCAGCTGAGCAGGCATGAATCCTGCGGCCCAGCTGGCGATTATCAGGCAGCTGAGCAGGCATGAATCCTGCGGCCCAGCTGGCGATTATCAGGCAGCTGAGCAGGCATGAATCCTGCGGCCCAGCTGGCGATTATCAGGCAGCTGAGCAGGCATGAATCCTGCGGCCCAGCTGGCGACTATCAGGCAGCTGAGCAGGCATGAATCCTGCGGCCCAGCTGGCGATTATCAGGCAGCTGAGCAGGCATGAATCCTGCGGCCCAGCTGGAGATTATCAGGCAGGTGAGCAGGCGCTGATCCCGCACCTGAGCAGGCACTGATCACGTGCCTGTCGCAGTGATCAGGTGACTGAGAGGCGCTGATCATGTGACTGCTCATGTGCATCAGGTAGCTCCTGCACGGATCATGCCTCAGCAGGCAAGAATCAGCAGCTGAGCAGGCATGAATCCTACGGCCCAGCTGGCGATTATCAGGCAGCTGAGCAGGCATAAATCCTGCGGCCCAGCTGGCGATTATCAGGCAGCTGAGCAGGCATGAATCCTGCGGCCCAGCTGGCGATTATCAGGCAGCTGAGCAGGCATGAATCCTGCGGCCCAGCTGGCGATTATCAGGCAGCTGAGCAGGCATGATCCTGCGGCTCCAGCCAGTGGTGATCAGGTGACTGAGAGGCGCTGATCATGCGACTGCTCATGTGCTGATCAGGTAGCTCACGGATCATGTGCCCCAGCAGGCAGATCAGGCAGCTGAGCAGGCATGAATCCTGCGGCCCAGCTGGCGATTATCAGGCAGCTGAGCAGGCATGAATCCTGCGGCCCAGCTGGCGATTATCAGGCAGCTGAGCAGGCATGAATCCTGCGGCCCAGCTGGCGATTATCAGGCAGCTGAGCAGGCGCTGATCCCGCACCTCAGCAGGCACTGATCACGTGCCTGTCATGCAGTGATCAGTGACTGAGAGGCGCTGATCATGTGACTGCTCATGTGCTGATCAGGTAGCTCTCCTGCACGGATCATGTGCCCCAGCAGGCAAGAATCAGGCAGCTGAGCAGGCATGAAACCTGCGGCCCAGCTGGCGATTATCAGGCAGCTGAGCAGGCATGAATCCTGCGGCCCAGCTGGCGATTATCAGGCAGCTGAGCAGGCATGAATCCTGCGGCCCAGCTGGCGATTATCAGGCAGCTGAGCAGGTATGAATCCTACGGCCCAGCTGGCGATTATCAGGCAGCTGAGCAGGCATGAATCCTGCGGCCCAGCTGGCGATTATCAGGCAGCTGAGCAGGCATGAATCCTGCGGCCCAGCTGGCGGTTATCAGGCAGCTGAGCAGGCATGAATCCTGCGGCCCAGCTGGCGGTTATCAGGCAGCTGAGCAGGCATGAATCCTGCGGCCCAGCTGGCGATTATCAGGCAGCTGAGCAGGCATGAATCCTGCGGCACAGCTGGGATTATCAGGCAGCTGAGCAGGCATGAATCCTGCGGCCATGCTGGCGATTATCAGGCAGCTGAGCAGGCGCTGATCCCGCGCCTCAGCAGGCACTGATCACGTGCCTGTCATGCAGTGATCAGGTGACTGAGAGGCGCTGATCATGCGACTGCTCATGTGCTGATCAGGCAGCTCTCCTGCACGGATCATGTGCCTCAGCAGGCAGAATCAAGCAGCTGAGCAGGCATGAATCCTGCGGCCCAGCTGGCGGTTATCAGGCAGCTGAGCAGGCATGAATCCTGCGGCCCAGCTGGCGATTATCAGGCAGCTGAGCAGGCATGAATCCTGCGGCCCAGCTGGCGTTATCAGGCAGCTGAGCAGGCATGAATCCTGCGGCCCAGCTGGCGATTATCAGGCAGCTGAGCAGGCATGAATCCTGCGGCCCAGCTGGCGGTTATCAGGCAGCTGAGCAGGCATGAATCCTGAGGCCCAGCTGGCGATTATCAGGCAGCTGAGCAGGCATGAATCCTGCGGCCCAGCTGGCGATTATCAGGCAGCTGAGCAGGCGCTGATCCCGCACCTCAGCAGGCACTGATCACGTGCCTGTCATGCAGTGATCAGGTGACTGAGAGGCGCTGATCATGTGACTGCTCATGTGCTGATCAGGTAGCTCTCCTGCACGGATCATGTGCCTCAGCAGGCAAGAATCAGCAGCTGAGCAGGCATGAATCCTGCGGCCCAGCTGGCGACATTATCAGGCAGCTGAGCAGGCATGAATCCTGCGGCCCAGCTGGCGATTATCAGGCAGCTGAGCAGGCATGAATCCTGCGGCCCAGCTGGCGATTATCAGGCAGCTGAGCAGGCATGATCCCTGCAGGCACTGATCACGTGCCTGTCATGCAGTGATCAGGTGACTGAGAGGCATGATCATGTGACTGCTCAGCTGATCAGGTAGCTCTCCTGCACGGATCATGTGCCCAGCAGGCAGAATCAAGCAGCTGAGCAGGCATGAATCCTGCGGCCCAGCTGGCGATTATCAGGCAGCTGAGCAGGCATGAATCCTGCGGCCCAGCTGGCGATTATCAGGCAGCTGAGCAGGCATGAATCCTGCGGCCCAGCTGGCGATTATCAGGCAGCTGAGCAGGCATGAATCCTGCGGCCCAGCTGGCGATTATCAGGCAGCTGAGCAGGCTGATCCGCACCTCAGCAGGCACTGATCACGTGCCTGTCATGCAGTGATCAGGTGACTGAGAGGCGCTGATCATGCGACTGCTCATGTGCTGATCAGGTAGCTCTCCTGCACGGACTGCGCGCCTCAGCTGGCGAGAATCAGGCAGTTGAGCAGGCATGAATCCTGCGGCCCAGCTGGCGATTATCAGGCAGCTGAGCAGGCATGAATCCTGCGGCCCAGCTGGCGATTATCAGGCAGCTGAGCAGGCATGAATCCTGCGGCCCAGCTGGCGATTATCAGGCAGCTGAGCAGGCATGAATCCTGCGGCCCAGCTGGCGGTTATCAGGCAGCTGAGCAGGCATGAATCCTGCGGCCCAGCTGGCGATTATCAGGCAGCTGAGCAGGCATGAATCCTGCGGCCCAGCTGGCGATTATCAGGCAGCTGAGCAGGCGCTGAATCCCGCACTCAGCAGGCACTGATCACGTGCCTGTCATGCATCAGGTGACTGAGAGGCGCTGATCATGTGACTGCTGGCATGCTGATCAGGCAGCTCTCCTGCACGGATCATGCGCCCCAGCTGGCAAGAATCAGGCAGCTGAGCAGGCATGAATCCTGCGGCCCAGCTGGCGATTATCAGGCAGCTGAGCAGGCATGAATCCCGGCCCAGCTGGCGATTATCAGGCAGCTGAGCAGGCATGAATCCTGCGGCCCAGCTGGCGATTATCAGGCAGCTGAGCAGGCGCTGATCCGCACTCAGCAGGCACTGATCACGTGCCTGTCATGCAGTGATCAGTGACTGAGAGGCGCTGATCATGTGACTGCTCATGTGCTGATCAGGCAGCTCTCCTGCACGGATCATGCGCCTCAGCTGGCAAGAATCAGGCAGCTGAGCAGGCATGAATCCTGCGGCCCAGCTGGCGATTATCAGGCAGCTGAGCAGGCATGAATCCTGCGGCCCAGCTGGCGTTATCAGGCAGCTGAGCAGGCATGAATCCTGCGGCCCAGCTGGCGATTATCAGGCAGCTGAGCAGGCATGAATCCTGCGGCCCAGCTGGCGATTATCAGGCAGCTGAGCAGGCGCTGATCCCGGACCTCAGGCACTGATCACGTGCCTGTCATGCAGTGATCAGGCACTGAGGCGCTGATCATGTGACTGCTGGTGCTGATCAGGCAGCTCTCCTGCATGGATCATGTGCCCCAGCAGGCAAGAATCAGGCAGCTGAGCAGGCATGAATCCTGCGGCCCAGCTGGCGATTATCAGGCAGCTGAGCAGGCATGAATCCTGCGGCCCAGCTGGCGATTATCAGGCAGCTGAGCAGGCATGAATCCTGCGGCCCAGCTGGCGGTTATCAGGCAGCTGAGCAGGCATGAATCCTGCGGCCCAGCTGGCGATTATCAGGCAGCTGAGCAGGCATGAATCCTGCGGCCCAGCTGGCGATTATCAGGCAGCTGAGCAGGCATGAATCCTGCGGCCCAGCTGGCGTTATCAGGCAGCTGAGCAGGCGCTGATCCCGCACCCAGCAGGCACTGATCACGTGCCTGTCATGCAGTGATCAGGTGACTGAGAGGCGCTGATCATGTGACTGCTCATGTGCTGATCAGGCAGCTCTCCTGCACGGATCATGTGCCTCAGCAGGCAAGAATCAGCAGCTGAGCAGGCATGAATCCTGCGGCCCAGCTGGCGATTATCAGGCAGCTGAGCAGGCATGAATCCTGCGGCCCAGCTGGCGATTATCAGGCAGCTGAGCAGGCATGAATCCTGCGGCCCAGCTGGCGATTATCAGGCAGCTGAGCAGGCGCTGATCCCGCACCAGCAGGCACTGATCACGTGCCTGTCATGCAGTGATCAGGTGACTGAGAGGCGCTGATCATGTACTGCTCTGTGCTGATCAGGTAGCTCTCCTGCACGGATCATGTGCCCAGCAGGCAAGAATCAAGCAGCTGAGCAGGCATGAATCCCGCGGCCCAGCTGGCGATTATCAGGCAGCTGAGCAGGCATGAATCCTGCGGCCCAGCTGGCGATTATCAGGCAGCTGAGCAGGCATGAATCCTGCGGCCCAGCTGGCGATTATCAGGCAGCTGAGCAGGCATGAATCCTGCGGCCCAGCTGGCGATTATCAGGCAGCTGAGCAGGCATGATCCGCGGCCCAGCAGGCACTGATCACGTGCCTGCGGCGCAGTGATCAGGACTGAGAGGCGCTGATCATGGCCCGCTGGCGCTTATCAGGCAGCTGTGCAGGCATGAATCCTGCGGCCCAGCTGGCAAGAATCAGGCAGCTGAGCAGGCATGAATCCTGCGGCCCAGCTGGCGATTATCAGGCAGCTGAGCAGGCATGAATCCTGCGGCCCAGCTGGCGATTATCAGGCAGCTGAGCAGGCATGAATCCTGCGGCCCAGCTGGCGTTATCAGGCAGCTGAGCAGGCATGAATCCTGCGGCCCAGCTGGCGATTATCAGGCAGCTGAGCAGGCATGAATCCTGCGGCCCAGCTGGCGATTATCAGGCAGCTGAGCAGGCATGAATCCTGCGGCCCAGCTGGCGATTATCAGGCAGCTGAGCAGGCGCTGATCCCGCACTCAGCAGGCACTGATCACGGCCTGCTGCAGTGATCAGGTGACTGAGAGGTGATCATGTGACTGCTCATGCTGATCAGGTAGCTCTCCTGCACGGATCATGCCCCAGCAGGCAAGAATCAAGCAGCTGAGCAGGCATGAATCCTGCGGCCCAGCTGGCGATTATCAGGCAGCTGAGCAGGCATGAATCCTGCGGCCCAGCTGGCGATTATCAGGCAGCTGAGCAGGCATGAATCCTGCGGCCCAGCTGGCGATTATCAGGCAGCTGAGCAGGCATGAATCCTGCGGCCCAGCTGGCGATTATCAGGCAGCTGAGCAGGCGCTGATCCCGCACCTCAGCAGGCACTGACGTGCCTGTCATGCAGTGATCAGGTGACTGAGAGGCGCTGATCATGTGACTGCTCATGTGCTGATCAGGCAGCTCTCCTGCACGGATCATGCCTCAGCAGGCAAGAATCAGCAGCTGAGCAGGCATGAATCCTGCGGCCCAGCTGGTGATTATCAGGCAGCTGAGCAGGCATGAATCCTGCGGCCCAGCTGGTTATCAGGCAGCTGAGCAGGCATGAATCCTATGGCCCAGCTGGCGATTATCAGGCAGCTGAGCAGGCGCAGATCCCGCACCTCAGCAGGCACTGATCACGTGCCTGTCATGCAGTGATCAGGTACTGAGAGGCGCTGATCATGTGACTGCTCATGTGCTGATCAGGCAGCTCTCCTGCACGGATCATGTGCCTCAGCAGACAAGAATCAAGCAGCTGAGCAGGCATGAATCCTGCGGCCCAGCTGGCGATTATCAGGCAGCTGAGCAGGCATGAATCCTGCGGCCCAGCTGGCGATTATCAGGCAGCTGAGCAGGCATGAATCCTGCGGCCCAGCTGGCGATTATCAGGCAGCTGAGCAGGCATGAATCCTGCGGCCCAGCTGGCGATTATCAGGCAGCTGAGCAGGCATGAATCCTGCGGCCCAGCTGGCGATTATCAGGCAGCTGAGCAGGCATGACTCCTGCGGCCCAGCTGGCGATTATCAGGCAGCTGAGGAGGCATGAATCCTGCGGCCCAGCTGGCGGTTATCAGGCAGCTGAGCAGGCATGAATCCTGCGGCCCAGCTGGCGGTTATCAGGCAGCTGAGCAGGCATGAATCCTGCGGCCCAGCTGGCGATTATCAGGCAGCTGAGCAGGCATGAATCCTGCGGCCCAGCTGGCGATTATCAGGCAGCTGAGCAGGCGCTGATCCCGCACCTCAGCAGGCACTGATCACGTGCCTGTCATGCAGTGATCAGGTGACTGAGAGGCGCTGATCATGTGACTGCTCATGTGCTGATCAGGTAGCTCTCCTGCACGGATCATGTGCCTCAGCAGGCAAGAATCAAGCAGCTGAGCAGGCATGAATCCTGCGGCCCAGCTGGCGATTATCAGGCAGCTGAGCAGGCATGAATCCTGCGGCCCAGCTGGCGATTATCAGGCAGCTGAGCAGGCATGAATCCTGCGGCCCAGCTGGCGATTATCAGGCAGCTGAGCAGGCATGAATCCTGCGGCCCAGCTGGCGATTATCAGGCAGCTGAGCAGGCATGAATCCTGCGGCCCAGCTGGCGATTATCAGGCAGCTGAGCAGGCATGAATCCTGCGGCCCAGCTGGCGGTTATCAGGCAGCTGAGCAGGCATGAATCCTGCGGCCCAGCTGGCGGTTATCAGGCAGCTGAGCAGGCATGAATCCTGCGGCCCAGCTGGCGATTATCAGGCAGCTGAGCAGGCATGAATCCTGCGGCCCAGCTGGCGATTATCAGGCAGCTGAGCAGGCTGATCCCACCCAGCAGGCACTGATCACGTGCCTGTCATGCAGTGATCAGGTGACTGAGAGGCTGATCATGTGACTGCTCATGTGCTGATCAGGTAGCCTCCTGCACGGATCTGCGTGCCCAGCTGGCAGAATCAGGCAGCTGAGCAGGCATGAATCCTGCGGCCCAGCTGGCGATTATCAGGCAGCTGAGCAGGCATGAATCCTGCGGCCCAGCTGGCGATTATCAGGCAGCTGAGCAGGCATGAATCCTGCGGCCCAGCTGGCGATTATCAGGCAGCTGAGCAGGCGCTGATCCCGCACCTCAGCAGGCACTGATCACGTGCCTGTCATGCAGTGATCAGGTGACTGAGAGGCGCTGATCATGTGACTGCTCATGTGCTGATCAGGTAGCTCTCCTGCACGGATCATGTGCTCAGCAGGCAAGAATCAAGCAGCTGAGCAGGCATGAATCCTGCGGCCCAGCTGGCGATTATCAGGCAGCTGAGCAGGCATGAATCCTGCGGCCCAGCTGGCGATTATCAGGCAGCTGAGCAGGCATGAATCCTGCGGCCCAGCTGGCGATTATCAGGCAGCTGAGCAGGCATGAATCCTGCGGCCCAGCTGGCGATTATCAGGCAGCTGAGCAGGCGCTGATCCCGCGCCCCAGCAGGCACTGATCACGTGCCTGTCCTGCAGTGATCAGGTGACTGAGAGGCGCTGATCATGCGACTGCTCATGTGCTGATCAGGCAGCTCTCCTGCACGGATCATGTGCCCCAGCTGGCAAGAATCAGGCAGCTGAGCAGGCATGAATCCTGCGGCCCAGCTGGCGATTATCAGGCAGCTGAGCAGGCATGAATCCTGCGGCCCAGCTGGCGATTATCAGGCAGCTGAGCAGGCATGAATCCTGCGGCCCAGCTGGCGTTATCAGGCAGCTGAGCAGGCATGAATCCTGCGGCCCAGCTGGCGTTATCAGGCAGCTGAGCAGGCATGAATCCTGCGGCCCAGCTGGCGTTATCAGGCAGCTGAGCAGGCATGAATCCTGCGGCCCAGCTGGCGATTATCAGGCAGCTGAGCAGGCGCTGAATCCGCACCTCAGCAGGCACTGATCACGTGCCTGTCATGCAGTGATCAGGTGACTGAGAGGCGCTGATCATGTGACTGCTCATGTGCTGATCAGGTAGCTCTCCTGCACGGATCATGTGCCCAGCAGGCAAGAATCAAGCAGCTGAGCAGGCATGAATCCTGCGGCCCAGCTGGCGATTATCAGGCAGCTGAGCAGGCATGAATCCTGCGGCCCAGCTGGCGATTATCAGGCAGCTGAGCAGGCATGAATCCTGCGGCCCAGCTGGCGATTATCAGGCAGCTGAGCAGGCATGAATCCTGCGGCCCAGCTGGCGATTATCAGGCAGCTGAGCAGGCATGAATCCTGCGGCCCAGCTGGCGATTATCAGGCAGCTGAGCAGGCGCTGATCCGCACCAGCAGGATCACGTGCCTGTCATGCAGTGATCAGGTGACTGAGAGGCGCTGATCATGTGACTGCTCATGTGCTGATCAGGTAGCTCTCCTGCACGGATCATGCGCCCCAGCTGGCAAGAATCAGGCAGCTGAGCAGGCATGAATCCTGCGGCCCAGCTGGCGATTATCAGGCAGCTGAGCAGGCATGAATCCTGCGGCCCAGCTGGCGATTATCAGGCAGCTGAGCAGGCATGAATCCTGCGGCCCAGCTGGGATTATCAGGCAGCTGAGCAGGCATGAATCCTGCGGCCCAGCTGGCGATTATCAGGCAGCTGAGCAGGCATGAATCCTGCGGCCCAGCTGGCGATTATCAGGCAGCTGAGCAGGCATGAATCCTGCGGCCCAGCTGGCGATTATCAGGCAGCTGAGCAGGCGCTGATCCGCACCTCAGCAGGCACTGATCACGTGCCTGTCATGCAGTGATCAGGTGACTGAGAGGCGCTGATCATGTGACTGCTCATGTGCTGATCAGGCAGCTCTCCTGCACGGATCATGTGCCTCAGCAGGCAAGAATCAAGCAGCTGAGCAGGCATGAATCCTGCGGCCCAGCTGGCGATTATCAGGCAGCTGAGCAGGCATGAATCCTGCGGCCCAGCTGGCGATTATCAGGCAGCTGAGCAGGCATGAATCCCGCGGCCCAGCTGGCGATTATCAGGCAGCTGAGCAGGCATGAATCCTGCGGCCCAGCTGGCGATTATCAGGCAGCTGAGCAGGCGCTGATCCCGCACCTCAGCAGGCACTGATCACGTGCCTGTCATGCAGTGATCAGGTGACTGAGAGGCGCTGATCATGTGACTGCTCATGTGCTGATCAGGTAGCTCTCCTGCACGGATCATGTGCTCAGCAGGCAAGAATCAGCAGCTGAGCAGGCATGAATCCTGCGGCCCAGCTGGCGATTATCAGGCAGCTGAGCAGGCATGAATCCTGCGGCCCAGCTGGCGATTATCAGGCAGCTGAGCAGGCATGAATCCTGCGGCCCAGCTGGCGATTATCAGGCAGCTGAGCAGGCATGAATCCTGCGGCCCAGCTGGCGATTATCAGGCAGCTGAGCAGGCATGAATCCTGCGGCCCAGCTGGCGATTATCAGGCAGCTGAGCAGGCATGAATCCCGCGGCCCAGCTGGCGATTATCAGGCAGCTGAGCAGGCATGAATCCTGCGGCCCAGCTGGCGATTATCAGGCAGCTGAGCAGGCGCTGATCCCGCACCTCAGCAGGCACTGATCACGTGCCTGTCATGCAGTGATCAGGTGACTGAGAGCGCTGATCATGTGACTGCTCATGTGCTGATCAGGTAGCTCTCCTGCACGGATCATGTGCCTCAGCAGGCAAGAATCAAGCAGCTGAGCAGGCATGAATCCTGCGGCCCAGCTGGCGATTATCAGGCAGCTGAGCAGGCATGAATCCTGCGGCCCAGCTGGCGATTATCAGGCAGCTGAGCAGGCATGAATCCTGCGGCCCAGCTGGCGATTATCAGGCAGCTGAGCAGGCATGAATCCCGCGCCCAGCAGGCACTGATCACGTGCCTGTCATGCAGTGATCAGGTGGCTGAGAGGCGCTGATCATGTGACTGCTCAGTGCTGATCAGGCAGCTGAGCATGAATCCTGCGCCCAGCTGGCGGTAATCAGGCAGCTGAGCAGGCATGAATCCTGCGGCCCAGCTGGCGATTATCAGGCAGCTGAGCAGGCATGAATCCCGCGGCCCAGCTGAGCAGGCATGAATCCCGCGGCCCAGCTGGCGATTATCAGGCAGCTGAGCAGGCATGAATCCTGCGGCCCAGCTGGCGATTATCAGGCAGCTGAGCAGGCATGAATCCTGCGGCCCAGCTGGCGATTATCAGGCAGCTGAGCAGGCATGAATCCCTGCCGGCTGGCGGCGGTTATCAGGCAGCTGAGCAGGCATGAATCCTGCGGCCCAGCTGGCGATTATCAGGCAGCCAGGCATGAATCCTGCGGCCCAGCTGGCGATTATCAGGCAGCTGAGCAGGCATGAATCCTGCGGCCCAGCTGGCGATTATCAGGCAGCTGAGCAGGCGCTGATCCCGCACTCAGCAGGCACTGATCACGTGCCTGTCATGCAGTGATCAGTGACTGAGAGGCGCTGATCATGTGACTGCTCATGTGCTGATCAGGTAGCTCTCCTGCACGGATCAGCCTCAGCAGGCAAGAATCAGGCAGCTGAGCAGGCATGAATCCTGCGGCCCAGCTGGCGATTATCAGGCAGCTGAGCAGGCATGAATCCTGCGCCCAGCTGGCATTATCAGGCGGCCTTCATGCAGTGATCAGGTGACTGAGAGGCGCTGATCATGTGACTGCTCATGTGCTGATCAGGCAGCTCTCCTGCACGGATCATGTGCCTCAGCAGGCAGATCAGGCAGCTGGCATGAATCCTGCGGCCCAGCTGGCGATTATCAGGCAGCTGAGCAGGCATGAATCCTGCGGCCCAGCTGGCGATTATCAGGCAGCTGAGCAGGCATGAATCCTGCGGCCCAGCTGGCGATTATCAGGCAGCTGAGCAGGCATGAATCCTGCGGCCCAGCTGGGGTTATCAGGCAGCTGAGCAGGCATGAATCCTGCGGCCCAGCTGGCGATTATCAGGCAGCTGAGCAGGCATGAATCCTGCGGCCCAGCTGGCGATTATCAGGCAGCTGAGCAGGCGCTGATCCCGCACCTCAGCAGGCACTGATCACGTGCCTGTCATGCAGTGATCAGGTGACTGAGAGGCGCTGATCATGTGACTGCTCATGTGCTGATCAGGTAGCTCTCCTGCACGGATCATGTGCCCAGCAGGCAAGAATCAAGCAGCTGAGCAGGCATGAATCCTGCGGCCCAGCTGGCGATTATCAGGCAGCTGAGCAGGCATGAATCCTGCGGCCCAGCTGGCGATTATCAGGCAGCTGAGCAGGCATGAATCCTGCGGCCCAGCTGGCGATTATCAGGCAGCTGAGCAGGCATGAATCCTGCGGCCCAGCTGGCGATTATCAGGCAGCTGAGCAGGCATGATCCCGCACCTCAGCAGGCACTGATCACGTGCCTGTCATGCAGTGATCAGGTGACTGAGAGGCTGCTGATCATGTGACTGCTCATGCTGATCAGGTAGCTCTCCTGCACGGATCATGTGCCTCAGCAGGCAGAATCAAGCAGCTGAGCAGGCATGAATCCTGCGGCCCAGCTGGCGATTATCAGGCAGCTGAGCAGGCATGAATCCTGCGGCCCAGCTGGCGATTATCAGGCAGCTGAGCAGGCATGAATCCTGCGGCCCAGCTGGCGATTATCAGGCAGCTGAGCAGGCATGAATCCTGCCCAGCTGGCGATTCAGGCAGCTGAGCAGGCATGAATCCTGCCCAGCTGGCGATTATCAGGCAGCTGAGCAGGCATGAATCCTGCGGCCCAGCTGGCGATTATCAGGCAGCTGAGCAGGCGCTGATCCCGCACTCAGCAGGCACTGATCACGTGCCTTCATGCAGTGATCAGGTGACTGAGCTGATCATGTGACTGCTCATGTGCTGATCAGGTAGCTCTCCCACGGATCATGTGCCTCAGCAGGCAAGAATCAGCAGCTGAGCAGGCATGAATCCTGCGGCCCAGCTGGCGATTATCAGGCAGCTGAGCAGGCATGAATCCTGCGGCCCAGCTGGGATTATCAGGCAGCTGAGCAGGCATGAATCCTGCGGCCCAGCTGGCGATTATCAGGCAGCTGAGCAGGCGAATGATCCTGCGGCCCAGCTGGCGGTTATCAGGCCTGTCATGCAGGCAGCATGAGTCGCTGCGGCCCAGCTGGCGGTGATCAGGCAGCTGAGCAGGCATGGATCCTGCGGCCCAGCTGGCAAGAATCAGGCAGCTGAGCAGGCATGAATCCTGCGGCCCAGCTGGCGATTATCAGGCAGCTGAGCAGGCATGATCCCGCACCTCAGCAGGCACTGATCACGTGCCTGTCATGCAGTGATCAGGTGACTGAGAGGCGCTGATCATGTGACTGCTCATGTGCTGATCAGGCAGCTCTCCTGCACGGATCATGTGCCCCAGCAGGCAAGAATCAAGCAGCTGAGCAGGCATGAATCCTGCGGCCCAGCTGGCGATTATCAGGCAGCTGAGCAGGCATGAATCCTGCGGCCCAGCTGGCGATTATCAGGCAGCTGAGCAGGCATGAATCCTGCGGCCCAGCTGGGTTATCAGGCAGCTGAGCAGGCATGAATCCTGCGGCCCAGCTGGCGATTATCAGGCAGCTGAGCAGGCATGAATCCTGCGGCCCAGCTGGCGATTATCAGGCAGCTGAGCAGGCATGAATCCTGCGGCCCAGCTGGCGTTATCAGGCAGCTGAGCAGGCATGAATCCTGCGGCCCAGCTGGCGATTATCAGGCAGCTGAGCAGGCATGAATCCTGCGGCCCAGCTGGCGGTTATCAGGCAGCTGAGCAGGCATGAATCCTGCGGCCCAGCTGGCGATTATCAGGCAGCTGAGCAGGCGCTGATCCCGCACCTCAGCAGGCACTGATCACGTGCCTGTCATGCAGTGATCAGGTGACTGAGAGGCGCTGATCTGCGTGACTGCTCATGTGCTGATCAGGCAGCTCTCCTGCACGGATCATGTGCCTCAGCAGGCAAGAATCATCAGGCAGCTGAGCAGGCATGAATCCTGCGGCCCAGCTGGCGATTATCAGGCAGCTGAGCAGGCATGAATCCTGCGGCCCAGCTGGCGATTATCAGGCAGCTGAGCAGGCATGAATCCTGCGGCCCAGCTGGCGATTATCAGGCAGCTGAGCAGGCGCTGATCCCGCGCCTAGCAGGCACTGATCACGGCCTGTCATGCAGTGATCAGTGACTGAGAGGCGCTGATCATGTGACTGCTCATGTGCTGATCAGGCAGCTCTCCTGCACGGATCATGTGCCTCAGCTGGCAAGAATCAGGCAGCTGAGCAGGCATGAATCCTGCGGCCCAGCTGGCGATTATCAGGCAGCTGAGCAGGCGCTGATCCCGCACCTGCGCAGGCACTGATCACGTGCTGCTGCAGTGATCAGGTGACTGAGAGGCGCTGATCATGCGACTGCTCATGTGCTGATCAGGCAGCCCTGCATGATCCTGCGGCCCAGCTGGCAAGAATCAGGCAGCTGAGCAGGCATGAATCCTGCGGCCCAGCTGGCGATTATCAGGCAGCTGAGCAGGCATGAATCCCGGCCCAGCTGGCGATTATCAGGCAGCTGAGCAGGCATGAATCCTGCGGCCCAGCTGGCGATTATCAGGCAGCTGAGCAGGCATGAATCCTGCGGCCCAGCTGGCGATTATCAGGCAGCTGAGCAGGCATGAATCCCGCGGCCCAGCTGGCGATTATCAGGCAGCTGAGCAGGCATGAATCCTGCGGCCCAGCTGGCGATTATCAGGCAGCTGAGCAGGCGCTGATCCCGCACCAGCAGGCACTGATCACGTGCCTGTCATGCAGTGATCAGGTGACTGAGAGGCGCTGATCATGTGACTGCCTGTGCTGATCAGGTAGCTCTCCTGCACGGATCTGTGCCTCAGCAGGCAAGAATCAGGCAGCTGAGCAGGCATGAATCCTGCGGCCCAGCTGGCGATTATCAGGCAGCTGAGCAGGCATGAATCCTGCGGCCCAGCTGGCGATTATCAGGCAGCTGAGCAGGCATGAATCCTGCGGCCCAGCTGGCGATTATCAGGCAGCTGAGCAGGCGCTGATCCCGCACCTCAGCAGGCACTGATCACGTGCCTGTCATGCAGTGATCAGGTGACTGAGAGGCTGATCTGTGACTGCTCATGTGCTGATCAGGTAGCTCTCCTGCACGGATCATGTGCCCAGCAGGCAGAATCAAGCAGCTGAGCAGGCATGAATCCTGCGGCCCAGCTGGCGATTATCAGGCAGCTGAGCAGGCATGAATCCCGGCCCAGCTGGCGATTATCAGGCAGCTGAGCAGGCATGAATCCTGCGGCCCAGCTGGCGATTATCAGGCAGCTGAGCAGGCATGAATCCTGCGGCCCAGCTGGCGATTATCAGGCAGCTGAGCAGGCATGAATCCTGCGGCCCAGCTGGGATTATCAGGCAGCTGAGCAGGCATGAATCCCGCGGCCCAGCTGGCGATTATCAGGCAGCTGAGCAGGCATGAATCCTGCGGCCCAGCTGCGATTATCAGGCAGCTGAGCAGGCATGAATCCTGCGGCCCAGCTGGCGTTATCAGGCAGCTGAGCAGGCATGAATCCCGGCCCAGCTGGGTTATCAGGCAGCTGAGCAGGCATGAATCCTGCGGCCCAGCTGGCGATTATCAGGCAGCTGAGCAGGCATGAATCCTGCGGCCCAGCTGGCGATTATCAGGCAGCTGAGCAGGCATGATCCTGCGGCCCAGCTGGCGATTATCAGGCAGCTGAGCAGGCATGAATCCTGCGGCCCAGCTGGCGATTATCAGGCAGCTGAGCAGGCATGAATCCTGCGGCCCAGCTGGCGATTATCAGGCAGCTGAGCAGGCATGAATCCTGCGGCCCAGCTGGCGATTATCAGGCAGCTGAGCAGGCGCTGATCCCCACCTCAGCAGGCACTGATCACGTGCCTGTCATGCAGTGATCAGGTGACTGAGAGGGCTGATCATGTGACTGCTCATGTGCTGATCAGGTAGCTCTCCTGCACGGATCATGTGCCTCAGCAGGCAAGAATCAAGCAGCTGAGCAGGCATGAATCCTGCGGCCCAGCTGGCGATTATCAGGCAGCTGAGCAGGCATGAATCCTGCGGCCCAGCTGGCGATTATCAGGCAGCTGAGCAGGCATGAATCCCGCGGCCCAGCTGGCGATTATCAGGCAGCTGAGCAGGCATGAATCCCGCGGCCCAGCTGGCGATTATCAGGCAGCTGAGCAGGCTGATCCCGCGGCCCAGCTGGCAGGCACTGATCACGTGCCTGTCATGCAGTGATCAGGTGACTGAGAGGCGCTGATCATGACTGCCTGTGCTGATCAGGCAGCTCTCCTGCACGGATCATGTGCCTCAGCTGGCAAGAATCAGGCAGCTGAGCAGGCATGAATCCCGCGGCCCAGCTGGCGATTATCAGGCAGCTGAGCAGGCATGAATCCTGCGGCCCAGCTGGCGATTATCAGGCAGCTGAGCAGGCGCTGATCCCGCACCTCAGCAGGCACTGATCACGTGCCTGTCATGCAGTGATCAGGTGACTGAGAGGCGCTGATCATGTGACTGCTCATGTGCTGATCAGGTAGCTCTCCTGCACGGATCTGCGTGCCCCAGCAGGCAAGAATCAAGCAGCTGAGCAGGCATGAATCCTGCGGCCCAGCTGGCGATTATCAGGCAGCTGAGCAGGCATGAATCCTGCGGCCCAGCTGGCGATTATCAGGCAGCTGAGCAGGCATGAATCCTGCGGCCCAGCTGGCGATTATCAGGCAGCTGAGCAGGCATGAATCCTGCGGCCCAGCTGGCGATTATCAGGCAGCTGAGCAGGCATGAATCCCGCGGCCCAGCTGGCGATTATCAGGCAGCTGAGCAGGCATGAATCCTGCGGCCCAGCTGGCGATTATCAGGCAGCTGAGCAGGCATGAATCCTGCGGCCCAGCTGGCGATTATCAGGCAGCTGAGCAGGCATGAATCCCGCGGCCCAGCTGGCGATTATCAGGCAGCTGAGCAGGCGCTGATCCCGCACCTCAGCAGGCACTGATCACGTGCCTGTCATGCAGTGATCAGGTGACTGAGAGGCGCTGATCATGTGACTGCTCATGTGCTGATCAGGCAGCTCTCCTGCACGGATCATGTGCCCCAGCAGGCAGAATCAGCAGCTGAGCAGGCATGAATCCTGCGGCCCAGCTGGCGATTATCAGGCAGCTGAGCAGGCATGAATCCCGCGGCCCAGCTGGCGATTATCAGGCAGCTGAGCAGGCATGAATCCTGCGGCCCAGCTGGCGATTATCAGGCAGCTGAGCAGGCATGAATCCTGCGGCCCAGCTGGCGATTATCAGGCAGCTGAGCAGGCATGAATCCTGCGGCCCAGCTGGCGATTATCAGGCAGCTGAGCAGGCATGAATCCTGCGGCCCAGCTGGCGATTATCAGGCAGCTGAGCAGGCATGAATCCCGCGGCCCAGCTGGCGATTATCAGGCAGCTGAGCAGGCATGAATCCCGGCCCAGCTGGCGATTATCAGGCAGCTGAGCAGGCATGAATCCTGCGGCCCAGCTGGCGTTATCAGGCAGCTGAGCAGGCATGAATCCTGCGGCCCAGCTGGCGATTATCAGGCAGCTGAGCAGGCATGAATCCTGCGGCCCAGCTGGCGATTATCAGGCAGCTGAGCAGGCATGAATCCTGCGGCCCAGCTGGCGATTATCAGGCAGCTGAGCAGGCATGAATCCCGCGGCCCAGCTGGCGATTATCAGGCAGCTGAGCAGGCGCTGATCCCGCACTCAGCAGGCACTGATCACGTGCCTGTCATGCAGTGATCAGGTGACTGAGAGGCGCTGATCATGTGACTGCTCATGTGCTGATCAGGTAGCTCTCCTGCACGGATCATGTGCCCCAGCAGGCAAGAATCAAGCAGCTGAGCAGGCATGAATCCTGCGGCCCAGCTGGCGATTATCAGGCAGCTGAGCAGGCATGAATCCTGCGGCCCAGCTGGCGATTATCAGGCAGCTGAGCAGGCATGAATCCTGCGGCCCAGCTGGCGATTATCAGGCAGCTGAGCAGGCATGAATCCTGCGGCCCAGCTGGCGATTATCAGGCAGCTGAGCAGGCGCTGATCCCAGCTCAGCAGGCACTGATCACGTGCCTGTCATGCAGTGATCAGGTGACTGAGAGGCGCTGATCATGTGACTGCTCATGTGCTGATCAGGTAGCTCTCCTGCACGGATCATGTGCCCAGCAGGCAAGAATCAAGCAGCTGAGCAGGCATGAATCCCGCGGCCCAGCTGGCGATTATCAGGCAGCTGAGCAGGCATGAATCCCGGCCCAGCTGGCGATTATCAGGCAGCTGAGCAGGCATGAATCCCGCGGCCCAGCTGGCGATTATCAGGCAGCTGAGCAGGCATGAATCCTGCGGCCCAGCTGGCGATTATCAGGCAGCTGAGCAGGCATGAATCCTGCGGCCCAGCTGGCGATTATCAGGCAGCTGAGCAGGCATGAATCCTGCGGCCCAGCTGGCGATTATCAGGCAGCTGAGCAGGCATGAATCCTGCGGCCCAGCTGGCGATTATCAGGCAGCTGAGCAGGCGCTGATCCCGCACTCAGCAGGCACTGATCACGTGCCTGTCATGCAGTGATCAGGTGACTGAGAGGCGCTGATCATGTGACTGCTCATGTGCTGATCAGGTAGCTCTCCTGCACGGATCATGTGCCTCAGCAGGCAAGAATCAAGCAGCTGAGCAGGCATGAATCCCGCGGCCCAGCTGGCGATTATCAGGCAGCTGAGCAGGCATGAATCCCGCGGCCCAGCTGGCGATTATCAGGCAGCTGAGCAGGCATGAATCCTGCGGCCCAGCTGGCGATTATCAGGCAGCTGAGCAGGCATGATCCCGCACCTCAGCAGGCACTGATCACGTGCCTGCATGCAGTGATCAGGTGACTGAGAGGCGCTGATCATGGACTGCTCATGTGCTGATCAGGTAGCTCTCCTGCACGGATCATGTGCCTCAGCAGGCAAGAATCAAGCAGCTGAGCAGGCATGAATCCTGCGGCCCAGCTGGCGATTATCAGGCAGCTGAGCAGGCATGAATCCTGCGGCCCAGCTGGCGATTATCAGGCAGCTGAGCAGGCATGAATCCCGCGGCCCAGCTGGCGATTATCAGGCAGCTGAGCAGGCATGAATCCCGCGGCCCAGCTGGCGATTATCAGGCAGCTGAGCAGGCATGAATCCTGCGGCCCAGCTGGCGATTATCAGGCAGCTGAGCAGGCATGAATCCCGGCCCAGCTGGCAGGCAGCTGAGCAGGCATGAATCCTGCGGCCCAGCTGGCGATTATCAGGCAGCTGAGCAGGCATGAATCCCGGCCCAGCTGGCAGCTGAGCAGGCATGAATCCTGCGGCCCAGCTGGCGATTATCAGGCAGCTGAGCAGGCATGAATCCTGCGGCCCAGCTGGCGATTATCAGGCAGCTGAGCAGGCATGAATCCCGCGGCCCAGCTGGCGATTATCAGGCAGCTGAGCAGGGAATCCTGCGGCCCAGCTGGCGATTATCAGGCAGCTGAGCAGGCATGAATCCCGCGGCCCAGCTGGCGGTTATCAGGCAGCTGAGCAGGCATGAATCCTGCGGCCCAGCTGGCGATTATCAGGCAGCTGAGCAGGCGCAGATCCTGGGCACCTCAGCAGGCACTGATCACGTGCCTGCTGCATGCAGTGATCAGGTGACTGAGAGGCGCTGATCATGTGACTGCTCATGTGCTGATCAGGCAGCTCTCCTGCACGGATCATGCCTCAGCAGGCAAGAATCAGGCAGCTGAGCAGGCATGAATCCTGCGGCCCAGCTGGCGATTATCAGGCAGCTGAGCAGGCATGAATCCTGCGGCCCAGCTGGCGATCAGGCAGCTGAGCAGGCATGAATCCTGCGGCCCAGCTGGCGATTATCAGGCAGCTGAGCAGGCGCTGATCCCGCACCTCAGCAGGCACTGATCACGTGCCTGTCATGCAGTGATCAGGTGACTGAGAGGCGCTGATCATGTGACTGCTCATGTGCTGATCAGGCAGCTCTCCTGCACGGATCATGTGCCTCAGCAGGCAAGAATCAAGCAGCTGAGCAGGCATGAATCCCACGGCCCAGCTGGCGATTATCAGGCAGCTGAGCAGGCATGAATCCCGCGGCCCAGCTGGCGATTATCAGGCAGCTGAGCAGGCATGAATCCTGCGGCCCAGCTGGCGATTATCAGGCAGCTGAGCAGGCATGAATCCCGGCCCAGCTGGCGATTATCAGGCAGCTGAGCAGGCGCTGAATCCCTGCCCATCAGCAGGCACTGATCATGGCTGTCATGCAGTGATCAGGTGACCAGAGGCGCTGACCGCATGTGACTGCCGCGCTGATCAGGTAGCTCTCCTGCACGGATCTGCGTGCCCCAGCAGGCAAGAATCAGGCAGCTGAGCAGGCATGAATCCTGCGGCCCAGCTGGCGATTATCAGGCAGCTGGAGCAGGCATGAATCCTGCGGCCCAGCTGGCGATTATCAGGCAGCTGAGCAGGCATGAATCCCGCGGCCCAGCTGGCGATTATCAGGCAGCTGAGCAGGCATGAATCCTGCGGCCCAGCTGGCGATTATCAGGCAGCTGAGCAGGCATGAATCCCGCGGCCCAGCTGGCGATTATCAGGCAGCTGAGCAGGCATGAATCCTGCGGCCCAGCTGGCGATTATCAGGCAGCTGAGCAGGCGCTGATCCCGCACTCAGCAGGCACTGATCACGTGCCTGTCATGCAGTGATCAGGTGACTGAGAGGCGCTGATCTGTGACTGCATGTGCTGATCAGGTAGCTCTCCTGCACGGATCATGTGCCTCAGCAGGCAGAATCAGCAGCTGAGCAGGCATGAATCCTGCGGCCCAGCTGGCGATTATCAGGCAGCTGAGCAGGCATGAATCCTGCGGCCCAGCTGGCGATTATCAGGCAGCTGAGCAGGCATGAATCCTGCGGCCCAGCTGGCGATTATCAGGCAGCTGAGCAGGCATGAATCCTGCGGCCCAGCTGGCGATTATCAGGCAGCTGAGCAGGCGCTGATCCCGGCCCAGCAGGCACTGATCACGTGCCTGTCATGCAGTGATCAGGTGACTGAGAGGCGCTGATCATGCGACTGCTCATGTGCTGATCAGGCAGCTCTCCTGCACGGATCATGTGCCTCAGCAGGCAAGAATCAGGCAGCTGAGCAGGCATGAATCCTGCGGCCCAGCTGGCGATTATCAGGCAGCTGAGCAGGCATGAATCCTGCGGCCCAGCTGGCGATTATCAGGCAGCTGAGCAGGCATGAATCCCGCGGCCCAGCTGGCGATTATCAGGCAGCTGAGCAGGCATGAATCCTGCGGCCCAGCTGGCGATTATCAGGCAGCTGAGCAGGCATGAATCCTGCGGCCCAGCTGGCGTTATCAGGCAGCTGAGCAGGCATGAATCCTGCGGCCCAGCTGGCGATTATCAGGCAGCTGAGCAGGCATGAATCCCGCGGCCCAGCTGGCGATTATCAGGCAGCTGAGCAGGCGCTGATCCCGCACCTCAGCAGGCACTGATCACGTGCCTGTCATGCAGTGATCAGGTGACTGAGAGGCGCTGATCTGTGACTGCTCTGCTGATCAGGTAGCTCCTGCACGGATCATGTGCCCCAGCAGGCAAGAATCAGGCAGCTGAGCAGGCATGAATCCTGCGGCCCAGCTGGCGATTATCAGGCAGCTGAGCAGGCATGAATCCTGCGGCCCAGCTGGCGATTATCAGGCAGCTGAGCAGGCATGAATCCCACGGCCCAGCTGGCGATTATCAGGCAGCTGAGCAGGCGCTGATCCCGCACCTCAGCAGGCACTCATCACGTGCCTGTCATGCAGTGATCAGGTGACTGAGAGGCGCTGATCATGTGACTGCTCATGCTGATCAGGTAGCTCTCCTGCACGGATCATGTGCCTCAGCAGGCAAGATCAAGCAGCTGAGCAGGCATGAATCCCGCGGCCCAGCTGGCGACTATCAGGCAGCTGAGCAGGCATGAATCCTGCGGCCCAGCTGGCGATTATCAGGCAGCTGAGCAGGCATGAATCCTGCGGCCCAGCTGGCGATTATCAGGCAGCTGAGCAGGCATGAATCCTGCGTGCCCAGCTGGCGGTTATCAGGCAGCTGAGCAGGCATGAATCCTGCGTGCCCAGCTGGGACTATCAGGCAGCTGAGCAGGCATGAATCCTGCCCAGCTGGCGATTATCAGGCAGCTGAGCAGGCATGAATCCTGCGGCCCAGCTGGCGTTATCAGGCAGCTGAGCAGGCATGAATCCTGCGGCCCAGCTGGCGATTATCAGGCAGCTGAGCAGGCATGAATCCCGTGCCCAGCTGGCGATTATCAGGCAGCTGAGCAGGCATGAATCCTGCGGCCCAGCTGGCGATTATCAGGCAGCTGAGCAGGCATGAATCCTGCGGCCCAGCTGGCGGTTATCAGGCAGCTGAGCAGGCATGAATCCTGCGGCCCAGCTGGCGGTTATCAGGCAGCTGAGCAGGCATGAATCCTGCGGCCCAGCTGTTATCAGGCAGCTGAGCAGGCATGAATCCTGCGGCCCAGCTGGCGATTATGAGGCAGCTGAGCAGGCATGAATCCTGCAGCCCAGCTGGCGATTATCAGGCAGCTGAGCAGGCGCTGATCCCGCACCTCAGCAGGCACTGATCACGTGCCTGCATGCAGTGATCAGGTGACTGAGAGGCGCTGATCATGTGACTGCTCATGTGCTGATCAGGTAGGTCTCCTGCACGGATCATGTGCCTCAGCAGGCAAGAATCAAGCAGCTGAGCAGGCATGAATCCTGCGGCCCAGCTGGCGATTATCAGGCAGCTGAGCAGGCATGAATCCCGCGGCCCAGCTGGCGATTATCAGGCAGCTGAGCAGGCATGAATCCTGCGGCCCAGCTGGCGATTATCAGGCAGCTGAGCAGGCATGAATCCTGCGGCCCAGCTGGGCGATTATCAGGCAGCTGAGCAGGCATGAATCCTGCGGCCCAGCTGGCGATTATCAGGCAGCTGAGCAGGCATGAATCCTGCGGCCCAGCTGGCGATTATCAGGCAGCTGAGCAGGCATGAATCCTGCGGCCCAGCTGGCGATTATCAGGCAGCTGAGCAGGCATGAATCCTGCGGCCCAGCTGGCGATTATCAGGCAGCTGAGCAGGCATGAATCCTGCGGCCCAGCTGGCGATTATCAGGCAGCTGAGCAGGCGCTGATCCCGCACCTCAGCAGGCACTGATCACGTGCCTGTCATGCAGTGATCAGGTGACTGAGAGGCGCTGATCATGTGACTGCTCATGTGCTTATCAGGCAGCTCTCCTGCACGGATCATGTGCCCCAGCAGGCAAGAATCAGGCAGCTGAGCAGGCATGAATCCTGCGGCCCAGCTGGCGATTATCAGGCAGCTGAGCAGGCATGAATCCTGCGGCCCAGCTGGCGATTATCAGGCAGCTGAGCAGGCATGAATCCTGCGGCCCAGCTGGCGATTATCAGGCAGCTGAGCAGGCATGAATCCTGCGGCCCAGCTGGCGATTATCAGGCAGCTGGAGCAGGCGCTGATCCCGCACCTCAGCAGGCACTGATCACGCCTGTCATGCAGTGATCAGGTGACTGAGAGCGCTGATCATGTGACTGCTCATGTGCTGATCAGGTAGCTCTCCTGCACGGATCATGTGCCTCAGCAGGCAAGAATCAAGCAGCTGAGCAGGCATGAATCCCAAGTGCCCAGCTGGCGATTATCAGGCAGCTGAGCAGGCATGAATCCTGCGGCCCAGCTGGCGATTATCAGGCAGCTGAGCAGGCATGAATCCTGCGGCCCAGCTGGCGATTATCAGGCAGCTGAGCAGGCATGAATCCTGCGGCCCAGCTGGCGATTATCAGGCAGCTGAGGAGGCATGAATCCTGCGGCCCAGCTGGTGATTATCAGGCAGCTGAGCAGGCATGAATCCTGCGGCCCAGCTGGCGACTATCAGGCAGCTGAGCAGGCGCTGATCCCCACCTAGCAGGCACTGATCACGTGCCTGTCATGCAGTGATCAGGTGACTGAGAGGCGCTGATCATGTGACTGCTCATGTGCTGATCAGGTAGGCTCCTGCAGCACGGATCATGTGCCCCAGCAGGCAAGAATCAAGCAGCTGAGCAGGCATGAATCCTGCGGCCCAGCTGGCGATTATCAGGCAGCTGAGCAGGCATGAATCCCGCGGCCCAGCTGGCGATTATCAGGCAGCTGAGCAGGCATGAATCCTGCGGCCCAGCTGGCGATTATCAGGCAGCTGAGCAGGCATGAATCCTGCGGCCCAGCTGGCGATTATCAGGCAGCTGAGCAGGCGCTGATCCCGCACCTCAGCAGGCACTGATCACGTGCCTGTCATGCAGTGATCAGGTGACTGAGAGGCGCTGATCATGTGACTGCTCATGTGCTGATCAGGTAGCTCTGCACGGATCATGTGCCCCAGCAGGCAAGAATCAGGCAGCTGAGCAGGCATGAATCCTGCGGCCCAGCTGGCGATTATCAGGCAGCTGAGCAGGCATGAATCCTGCGTGCCCAGCTGGCGATTATCAGGCAGCTGAGCAGGCATGAATCCTGCGGCCCAGCTGGCGTTATCAGGCAGCTGAGCAGGCATGAATCCTGCGGCCCAGCTGGCGATTATCAGGCAGCTGAGCAGGCATGAATCCTGCGGCCCAGCTGGCGATTATCAGGCAGCTGAGCAGGCATGAATCCCAAGTGCCCAGCTGGCGATTATCAGGCAGCTGAGCAGGCATGAATCCTGCGGCCCAGCTGGCGATTATGGCAGCTGAGCAGGCGCTGATCCCGCTAGCAGGCACTGATCACGGGCTGTCATGCAGTGATCAGGTGACTGAGAGGCGCTGATCATGTGACTGCTCATGTGTCAGGCAGGTCTCCTGCACGGATCATGTGCCCCTGGGCAAGAATCAGGCAGCTGAGCAGGCATGAATCCTGCGGCCCAGCTGGTTATCAGGCAGCTGAGCAGGCATGAATCCTGCGGCCCAGCTGGCGATTATCAGGCAGCTGAGCAGGCATGAATCCCGCGGCCCAGCTGGCGATTATCAGGCAGCTGAGCAGGCGCTGATCCCGCACTCAGCAGGCACTGATCACGCCTGCTGGCAGTGATCAGGTGACTGAGAGGCGCTGATCATGTACTGCTCTGTGCTGATCAGGCAGCTCTCCTGCACGGATCTGCGTGCCTCAGCATAAGAATCAGGCAGCTGAGCAGGCATGAATCCTGCGGCCCAGCTGGCGATTATCAGGCAGCTGAGCAGGCATGAATCCCAAGTGCCCAGCTGGCGATTATCAGGCAGCTGAGCAGGCATGAATCCCGCGGCCCAGCTGGCGATTATCAGGCAGCTGAGCAGGCATGAATCCTGCGGCCCAGCTGGGATTATCAGGCAGCTGAGCAGGCATGAATCCTGCCCAGCTGGCGATTATCAGGCAGCTGAGCAGGCATGAATCCTGCGGCCCAGCCGATTATCAGGCAGCTGAGCAGGCATGAATCCTGCGGCCCAGCTGTGGCGTTATCAGGCAGCTGAGCAGGCATGAATCCTGCGTGCCCAGCTGGCGATTATCAGGCAGCTGAGCAGGCATGAATCCTGCGGCCCAGCTGGCGATTATCAGGCAGCTGAGCAGGCATGAATCCTGCTGCCCAGCTGGCGATTATCAGGCAGCTGAGCAGGCATGAATCCTGCCCAGCTGGCGATTATCAGGCAGCTGAGCAGGCATGAATCCTGCGGCCCAGCTGGCGATTATCAGGCAGCTGAGCAGGCATGAATCCTGCGGCCCAGCTGGCGATTATCAGGCAGCTGAGCAGGCATGAATCCTGCGGCCCAGCTGGCGATTATCAGGCAGCTGAGCAGGCGCTGATCCCGCACCCCAGCAGGCACTGATCACGTGCTGTCGCGACTGTGTGACTGAGAGGCGCTGATCATGTGACTGCTCATGTGCTGATGCAGGTCTCCTGCACGATCATGGCTCAGCAGGCAGAATCAAGCAGCTGAGCAGGCATGAATCCCGCGGCCCAGCTGGCGATTATCAGGCAGCTGAGCAGGCATGAATCCTGCGGCCCAGCTGGCGATTATCAGGCAGCTGAGCAGGCATGAATCCTGCGGCCCAGCTGGCGATTATCAGGCAGCTGAGCAGGCATGAATCCTGCGGCCCAGCTGGCGATTATCAGGCAGCTGAGCAGGCATGAATCCTGCGGCCCAGCTGGCGATTATCAGGCAGCTGAGCAGGCATGAATCCTGCGGCCCAGCTGGCGATTATCAGGCAGCTGAGCAGGCATGAATCCTGCGGCCCAGCTGGCGATTATCAGGCAGCTGAGCAGGCATGAATCCTGCGGCCCAGCTGGCGATTATCAGGCAGCTGAGCAGGCTGATCCCGCACCAGCAGGCACTGATCACGTGCCTGCATGCAGTGATCAGGTGACTGAGAGGCGCTGATCATGTGACTGCTCTGTGCATCAGGTAGCTCTCCTGCACGGATCATGCGCCTCAGCAGGCAAGAATCAAGCAGCTGAGCAGGCATGAATCCCGCGGCCCAGCTGGCGATTATCAGGCAGCTGAGCAGGCATGAATCCTGCGGCCCAGCTGGCGATTATCAGGCAGCTGAGCAGGCATGAATCCTGCGGCCCAGCTGGCGATTATCAGGCAGCTGAGCAGGCATGAATCCTGCGGCCCAGCTGGCGATTATCAGGCAGCTGAGCAGGCATGAATCCTGCGGCCCAGCTGGCGATTATCAGGCAGCTGAGCAGGCATGAATCCTGCGGCCCAGCTGGCGATTATCAGGCAGCTGAGCAGGCTGATCCGCACCTCAGCAGGCACTGATCACGTGCCTGTCATGCAGTGATCAGGTGACTGAGAGGCGCTGATCATGTGACTGCTCATGTGCTGATCAGGTAGCTCTCCTGCACGGATCATGTGCCCAGCAGGAATCAGCAGCTGAGCAGGCATGAATCCTGCGGCCCAGCTGGCGATCAGGCAGCTGAGCAGGCATGAATCCCGCGGCCCAGCTGGCGATTATCAGGCAGCTGAGCAGGCATGAATCCCGCGGCCCAGCTGGCGATTATCAGGCAGCTGAGCAGGCGCTGATCCCGCACCTCAGCAGGCACTGATCACGTGCCTGTCATGCAGTGATCAGGTGACTGAGAGGCGCTGATCATGTGACTGCTCATGTGCTGATCAGGCAGCTCTCCTGCACGGATCATGTGCCCCAGCAGGCAAGAATCAGGCAGCTGAGCAGGCATGAATCCTGCGGCCCAGCTGGCGATTATCAGGCAGCTGAGCAGGCATGAATCCTGCGGCCCAGCTGGCGATTATCAGGCAGCTGAGCAGGCATGAATCCTGCGGCCCAGCTGGCGATTATCAGGCAGCTGAGCAGGCATGAATCCCGCGGCCCAGCTGGCGATTATCAGGCAGCTGAGCAGGCATGAATCCTGCGGCCCAGCTGGCGATTATCAGGCAGCTGAGCAGGCATGAATCCTGCGGCCCAGCTGGCGATTATCAGGCAGCTGAGCAGGCATGAATCCTGCGGCCCAGCTGGCGTTATCAGGCAGCTGAGCAGGCATGAATCCTGCCCAGCTGGCGACATCAGGCAGCTGAGCAGGCATGAATCCTGCGGCCCAGCTGGCGATTATCAGGCAGCTGAGCAGGCATGAATCCTGCGGCCCAGCTGGCGTTATCAGGCAGCTGAGCAGGCATGAATCCTGCGGCCCAGCTGGCGATTATCAGGCAGCTGAGCAGGCATGAATCCTGCGGCCCAGCTGGCGATTATCAGGCAGCTGAGCAGGCATGAATCCTGCGGCCCAGCTGGCGATTATCAGGCAGCTGAGCAGGCATGAATCCTGCGGCCCAGCTGGCGATTATCAGGCAGCTGAGCAGGCGCTGATCCCGCACCTCAGCAGGCACTGATCACGTGCCTGTCATGCAGTGATCAGGTGACTGAGAGGCGCTGATCATGTGACTGCTCATGTGCTGATCAGGTAGCTCTCCTGCACGGATCATGTGCCTCAGCAGGCAAGAATCAAGCAGCTGAGCAGGCATGAATCCTGCGGCCCAGCTGGCGATTATCAGGCAGCTGAGCAGGCATGAATCCTGCGGCCCAGCTGGCGATTATCAGGCAGCTGAGCAGGCATGAATCCTGCGGCCCAGCTGGCGATTATCAGGCAGCTGAGCAGGCATGAATCCTGCGGCCCAGCTGGCGATTATCAGGCAGCTGAGCAGGCATGAATCCTGCGGCCCAGCTGGCGATTATCAGGCAGCTGAGCAGGCATGAATCCTGCGCCCAGCAGGCATTGCAGCTGAGCGCGCTGATCCCGCACCAGCAGGCACTGATCACGTGCCTGTCATGCAGTGATCAGGTGACTGAGAGGCGCTGATCATGTGACTGCTCATGTGCATCAGGTAGGTCTGAATCCTGCGGCCCAGCTGGCATTATCAGCAGCTGAGCAGGCATGAATCCTGCGGCCCAGCTGGCGATTATCAGGCAGCTGAGCAGGCATGAATCCTGCGGCCCAGCTGGCGATTATCAGGCAGCTGAGCAGGCATGAATCCTGCGGCCCAGCTGGCGATTATCAGGCAGCTGAGCAGGCATGAATCCTGCGGCCCAGCTGGCGATTATCAGGCAGCTGAGCAGGCATGAATCCTGCGGCCCAGCTGGCGATTATCAGGCAGCTGAGCAGGCATGAATCCTGCGGCCCAGCTGGCGATTATCAGGCAGCTGAGCAGGCATGAATCCTGCGGCCCAGCTGGCGATTATCAGGCAGCTGAGCAGGCATGAATCCTGCGGCCCAGCTGGCGATTATCAGGCAGCTGAGCAGGCATGAATCCTGCGGCCCAGCTGGCGATTATCAGGCAGCTGAGCAGGCATGAATCCTGCGGCCCAGCTGGCGGTTATCAGGCAGCTGAGCAGGCATGAATCCTGCGGCCCAGCTGGCGTTATCAGGCAGCTGAGCAGGCATGAATCCTGCGGCCCAGCTGGCGATTATCAGGCAGCTGAGCAGGCATGAATCCTGCGGCCCAGCTGGCGATTATCAGGCAGCTGAGCAGGCATGAATCCTGCGGCCCAGCTGGCGATTATCAGGCAGCTGAGCAGGCGCTGATCCCGCACCTCAGCAGGCACTGATCACGTGCCTGTCATGCAGTGATCAGGTGACTGAGAGGCGCTGATCATGTGACTGCTCATGTGCTGATCAGGTAGGCTCCTGCACGGATCATGTGCCCCAGCAGGCAAGAATCAAGCAGCTGAGCAGGCATGAATCCCGCGGCCCAGCTGGCGATTATCAGGCAGCTGAGCAGGCATGAATCCTGCGGCCCAGCTGGCGATTATCAGGCAGCTGAGCAGGCATGAATCCTGCGGCCCAGCTGGCGATTATCAGGCAGCTGAGCAGGCATGAATCCTGCGGCCCAGCTGGCGATTATCAGGCAGCTGAGCAGGCGCTGATCCCGCACTCAGCAGGCACTGATCACGTGCCTGTCATGCAGTGATCAGGTGACTGAGAGGCGCTGATCATGTGACTGCTCATGTGCTGATCAGGCAGCTCTCCTGCACGGATCATGTGCCTCAGCAGGCAGAATCAAGCAGCTGAGCAGGCATGAATCCTGCGGCCCAGCTGGCGATTATCAGGCAGCTGAGCAGGCATGAATCCTGCGGCCCAGCTGGCGATTATCAGGCAGCTGAGCAGGCATGAATCCTGCCCAGCTGGCGATTATCAGGCAGCTGAGCAGGCATGAATCCCGCGGCCCAGCTGGCGATTATCAGGCAGCTGAGCAGGCATGAATCCTGCGGCCCAGCTGGCGATTATCAGGCAGCTGAGCAGGCATGAATCCTGCGGCCCAGCTGGCGATTATCAGGCAGCTGAGCAGGCATGAATCCTGCGGCCCAGCTGGCGATTATCAGGCAGCTGAGCAGGCGCTGATCCCGCACCTCAGCAGGCACTGACCGTGCCTGTCATGCAGTGATCAGGTGACTGAGAGGCGCTGATCATGTGACTGCTCATGTGCTGATCAGGTAGCTCTCCTGCACGGATCATGTGCCTCAGCAGGCAAGAATCAGGCAGCTGAGCAGGCATGAATCCTGCGGCCCAGCTGGCGATTATCAGGCAGCTGAGCAGGCATGAATCCTGCGGCCCAGCTGGCGATTATCAGGCAGCTGAGCAGGCATGAATCCTGCGGCCCAGCTGGCGATTATCAGGCAGCTGAGCAGGCGCTGATCCCGCACCTCAGCAGGCACTGATCACGTGCCTGTCATGCAGTGATCAGGTGACTGAGAGGCGCTGATCATGTGACTGCTCATGTGCTGATCAGGTAGCTCTCCTGCACGGATCATGTGCCTCAGCAGGCAAGAATCAAGCAGCTGAGCAGGCATGAATCCTGCGGCCCAGCTGGCGATTATCAGGCAGCTGAGCAGGCATGAATCCTGCGGCCCAGCTGGCGATTATCAGGCAGCTGAGCAGGCATGAATCCTGCGGCCCAGCTGGCGATTATCAGGCAGCTGAGCAGGCATGAATCCTGCGGCCCAGCTGGCGATTATCAGGCAGCTGAGCAGGCATGAATCCTGCGGCCCAGCTGGCGATTATCAGGCAGCTGAGCAGGCATGAATCCTGCGGCCCAGCTGGCGATTATCAGGCAGCTGAGCAGGCATGAATCCTGCGGCCCAGCTGGCGATTATCAGGCAGCTGAGCAGGCATGAATCCTGCGGCCCAGCTGGCGATTATCAGGCAGCTGAGCAGGCATGAATCCTGCGGCCCAGCTGGCGATTATCAGGCAGCTGAGCAGGCATGAATCCCGCGGCCCAGCTGGCGATTATCAGGCAGCTGAGCAGGCATGAATCCTGCGGCCCAGCTGGCGATTATCAGGCAGCTGAGCAGGCATGAATCCTGCGGCCCAGCTGGCGGTTATCAGGCAGCTGAGCAGGCATGAATCCTGCGGCCCAGCTGGCGATTATCAGGCAGCTGAGCAGGCATGAATCCTGCGGCCCAGCTGGCGATTATCAGGCAGCTGAGCAGGCATGAATCCCGCACCTCAGCAGGCACTGATCACGTGCCTGTCATGCAGTGATCAGGTGACTGAGAGGCGCTGATCATGTGACTGCTCATGTGCTGATCAGGTAGCTCTCCTGCACGGATCATGTGCCTCAGCAGGCAAGAATCAGGCAGCTGAGCAGGCATGAATCCCGCGGCCCAGCTGGCGATTATCAGGCAGCTGAGCAGGCATGAATCCTGCGGCCCAGCTGGCGATTATCAGGCAGCTGAGCAGGCATGAATCCTGCGGCCCAGCTGGCGATTATCAGGCAGCTGAGCAGGCGCTGATCCCGCACCTCAGCAGGCACTGATCACGTGCCTGTCATGCAGTGATCAGGTGACTGAGAGGCGCTGATCATGTGACTGCTCATGTGCTGATCAGGTAGCTCTCCTGCACGGATCATGCGCCTCAGCAGGCAAGAATCAGGCAGCTGAGCAGGCATGAATCCCGCGGCCCAGCTGGCGATTATCAGGCAGCTGAGCAGGCATGAATCCTGCGGCCCAGCTGGCGATTATCAGGCAGCTGAGCAGGCATGAATCCTGCGGCCCAGCTGGCGATTATCAGGCAGCTGAGCAGGCATGAATCCTGCGGCCCAGCTGGCGATTATCAGGCAGCTGAGCAGGCATGAATCCTGCGGCCCAGCTGGCGATTATCAGGCAGCTGAGCAGGCATGAATCCTGCGGCCCAGCTGGCGATTATCAGGCAGCTGAGCAGGCGCTGATCCCGCACCTCAGCAGGCACTGATCACGTGCCTGTCATGCAGTGATCAGGTGACTGAGAGGCGCTGATCATGTGACTGCTCATGTGCTGATCAGGCAGCTCTCCTGCACGGATCATGTGCCTCAGCAGGCAGAATCAAGCAGCTGAGCAGGCATGAATCCTGCGGCCCAGCTGGCGATTATCAGGCAGCTGAGCAGGCATGAATCCTGCGGCCCAGCTGGCGATTATCAGGCAGCTGAGCAGGCATGAATCCCGCGGCCCAGCTGGCGATTATCAGGCAGCTGAGCAGGCATGAATCCTGCGGCCCAGCTGGCGATTATCAGGCAGCTGAGCAGGCGCTGATCCCGCAGCTCAGCAGGCACTGATCACGTGCCTGTCATGCAGTGATCAGGTGACTGAGAGGCGCTGATCATGTGACTGCTCATGCTGATCAGGTAGCTCTCCTGCACGGATCATGTGCCTCAGCAGGCAAGAATCAGCAGCTGAGCAGGCATGAATCCCGCGGCCCAGCTGGCGATTATCAGGCAGCTGAGCAGGCATGAATCCTGCGGCCCAGCTGGCGATTATCAGGCAGCTGAGCAGGCATGAATCCTGCGGCCCAGCTGGCGATTATCAGGCAGCTGAGCAGGCATGAATCCTGCGGCCCAGCTGGCGATTATCAGGCAGCTGAGCAGGCGCTGATCCTGCACCCCAGCAGGCACTGATCACGTGCCTGTCATGCAGTGATCAGGTGACTGAGAGGCGCTGATCATGCGTGACTCCTATGCTGATCAGGCAGCTCTCCTGCACGGCTGTGCCTCAGCAGGCAAGATCAGGCAGCTGAGCAGGCATGAATCCTGCGGCCCAGCTGGCGATTATCAGGCAGCTGAGCAGGCATGAATCCCGCGGCCCAGCTGGCGATTATCAGGCAGCTGAGCAGGCATGAATCCTGCGGCCCAGCTGGCGATTATCAGGCAGCTGAGCAGGCATGAATCCTGCGGCCCAGCTGGCGATTATCAGGCAGCTGAGCAGGCGCTGATCCCGCACCTCAGCAGGCACTGATCACGTGCCTGTCATGCAGTGATCAGGTGACTGAGAGGCGCTGATCATGTGACTGCTCATGTGCTGATCAGGTAGCTCTCCTGCACGGATCATGTGCCCCAGCAGGCAAGAATCAAGCAGCTGAGCAGGCATGAATCCCGCGGCCCAGCTGGCGATTATCAGGCAGCTGAGCAGGCATGAATCCTGCGGCCCAGCTGGCGATTATCAGGCAGCTGAGCAGGCATGAATCCTGCGGCCCAGCTGGCGATTATCAGGCAGCTGAGCAGGCATGAATCCTGCGGCCCAGCTGGCGATTATCAGGCAGCTGAGCAGGCATGAATCCTGCGGCCCAGCTGGCGATTATCAGGCAGCTGAGCAGGCATGAATCCTGCGGCCCAGCTGGCGATTATCAGGCAGCTGAGCAGGCGCTGATCCCGCACCTCAGCAGGCACTGATCACGCCCATGCAGTGATCAGGTGACTGAGAGGCGCTGATCATGTGACTGCTCATGTGCTGATCAGGTAGCTCTCCTGCACGGACTGTGCCCAGCAGGCAATTATCAGGCAGCTGAGCAGGCATGAATCCTGCGGCCCAGCTGGCGATTATCAGGCAGCTGAGCAGGCATGAATCCTGCGGCCCAGCTGGCGATTATCAGGCAGCTGAGCAGGCATGAATCCTGCGGCCCAGCTGGCGATTATCAGGCAGCTGAGCAGGCATGAATCCTGCGGCCCAGCTGGCGATTATCAGGCAGCTGAGCAGGCGCTGATCCCGCACCTCAGCAGGCACTGATCACGTGCCTGTCATGCAGTGATCAGGTGACTGAGAGGCGCTGATCATGTGACTGCTCATGTGCTGATCAGGTAGCTCCTGCACGGATCATGTGCCTCAGCAGGCAAGAATCAGGCAGCTGAGCAGGCATGAATCCTGCGGCCCAGCTGGCGATTATCAGGCAGCTGAGCAGGCATGAATCCTGCGGCCCAGCTGGCGATTATCAGGCAGCTGAGCAGGCATGAATCCTGCGGCCCAGCTGGCGATTATCAGGCAGCTGAGCAGGCATGAATCCTGCGGCCCAGCTGGCGATTATCAGGCAGCTGAGCAGGCATGAATCCCGCGGCCCAGCTGGCGATTATCAGGCAGCTGAGCAGGCATGAATCCTGCGGCCCAGCTGGCGATTATCAGGCAGCTGAGCAGGCATGAATCCCGCGGCCCAGCTGGCGATTATCAGGCAGCTGAGCAGGCGCTGATCCCGCACCTCAGCAGGCACTGATCACGTGCCTGTCATGCAGTGATCAGGTGACTGAGAGGCGCTGATCATGTGACTGCTCATGTGCTGATCAGGTAGCTCTCCTGCACGGATCATGTGCCCAGCAGGCAAGAATCAAGCAGCTGAGCAGGCATGAATCCCGCGGCCCAGCTGGCGATTATCAGGCAGCTGAGCAGGCATGAATCCTGCGGCCCAGCTGGCGATTATCAGGCAGCTGAGCAGGCATGAATCCTGCGGCCCAGCTGGCGATTATCAGGCAGCTGAGCAGGCATGAATCCCGCGGCCCAGCTGGCGATTATCAGGCAGCTGAGCAGGCATGAATCCTGCGGCCCAGCTGGCGATTATCAGGCAGCTGAGCAGGCATGAATCCTGCGGCCCAGCTGGCGATTATCAGGCAGCTGAGCAGGCATGAATCCCGCGGCCCAGCTGGCGATTATCAGGCAGCTGAGCAGGCATGAATCCTGCGGCCCAGCTGGCGATTATCAGGCAGCTGAGCAGGCATGAATCCCGCGGCCCAGCTGGCGATTATCAGGCAGCTGAGCAGGCATGAATCCTGCGGCCCAGCTGGCGATTATCAGGCAGCTGAGCAGGCGCTGATCCCGCACCTCAGCAGGCACTGATCACGTGCCTGTCATGCAGTGATCAGGTGACTGAGAGGCGCTGATCATGTGACTGCTCATGTGCTGATCAGGTAGCTCTCCTGCACGGATCATGTGCCTCAGCAGGCAAGAATCAAGCAGCTGAGCAGGCATGAATCCCGCGGCCCAGCTGGCGATTATCAGGCAGCTGAGCAGGCATGAATCCTGCGGCCCAGCTGGCGATTATCAGGCAGCTGAGCAGGCATGAATCCTGCGGCCCAGCTGGCGATTATCAGGCAGCTGAGCAGGCATGAATCCTGCGGCCCAGCTGGCGATTATCAGGCAGCTGAGCAGGCATGAATCCTGCGGCCCAGCTGGCGATTATCAGGCAGCTGAGCAGGCATGAATCCTGCGGCCCAGCTGGCGATTATCAGGCAGCTGAGCAGGCATGAATCCTGCGGCCCAGCTGGCGATTATCAGGCAGCTGAGCAGGCATGAATCCTGCGGCCCAGCTGGCGATTATCAGGCAGCTGAGCAGGCATGAATCCTGCGCCCAGCTGGCGATTATCAGGCAGCTGAGCAGGCATGAATCCCTGCGGCCCAGCTGGCGATTATCAGGCAGCTGAGCAGGCATGAATCCTGCGGCCCAGCTGGCGATTATCAGGCAGCTGAGCAGGCATGAATCCCGCGGCCCAGCTGGCGATTATCAGGCAGCTGAGCAGGCATGAATCCTGCGGCCCAGCTGGCGATTATCAGGCAGCTGAGCAGGCATGAATCCTGCGGCCCAGCTGGCGATTATCAGGCAGCTGAGCAGGCATGAATCCTGCGGCCCAGCTGGCGATTATCAGGCAGCTGAGCAGGCATGAATCCTGCGGCCCAGCTGGCGATTATCAGGCAGCTGAGCAGGCATGAATCCTGCGGCCCAGCTGGCGATTATCAGGCAGCTGAGCAGGCGCTGATCCCGCACCTCAGCAGGCACTGATCACGTGCCTGTCATGCAGTGATCAGGTGACTGAGAGGCGCTGACCATGTGACTGCTCATGTGCTGATCAGGTAGCTCTCCTGCACGGATCATGTGGCCCAGCAGGCAAGAATCAAGCAGCTGAGCAGGCATGAATCCCGCGGCCCAGCTGGCGATTATCAGGCAGCTGAGCAGGCATGAATCCCGCGGCCCAGCTGGCGATTATCAGGCAGCTGAGCAGGCATGAATCCCGCGGCCCAGCTGGCGATTATCAGGCAGCTGAGCAGGCATGAATCCTGCGGCCCAGCTGGCGATTATCAGGCAGCTGAGCAGGCATGAATCCTGCGGCCCAGCTGGCGATTATCAGGCAGCTGAGCAGGCATGAATCCTGCGGCCCAGCTGGCGATTATCAGGCAGCTGAGCAGGCGCTGATCCCGCACCTCAGCAGGCACTGATCACGTGCCTGTCATGCAGTGATCAGGTGACTGAGAGGCGCTGATCATGTGACTGCTCATGTGCTGATCAGGTAGCTCTCCTGCACGGATCATGTGCCCCAGCAGGCAAGAATCAAGCAGCTGAGCAGGCATGAATCCTGCGGCCCAGCTGGCGATTATCAGGCAGCTGAGCAGGCATGAATCCTGCGGCCCAGCTGGCGATTATCAGGCAGCTGAGCAGGCATGAATCCCGCGGCCCAGCTGGCGATTATCAGGCAGCTGAGCAGGCATGAATCCTGCGGCCCAGCTGGCGATTATCAGGCAGCTGAGCAGGCATGAATCCTGCGGCCCAGCTGGCGATTATCAGGCAGCTGAGCAGGCATGAATCCCGCGGCCCAGCTGGCGATTATCAGGCAGCTGAGCAGGCATGAATCCTGCGGCCCAGCTGGCGATTATCAGGCAGCTGAGCAGGCATGAATCCTGCGGCCCAGCTGGCGATTATCAGGCAGCTGAGCAGGCATGAATCCTGCGGCCCAGCTGGCGATTATCAGGCAGCTGAGCAGGCATGAATCCTGCGGCCCAGCTGGCGGTTATCAGGCAGCTGAGCAGGCATGAATCCTGCGGCCCAGCTGGCGTTATCAGGCAGCTGAGCAGGCATGAATCCCGCGGCCCAGCTGGCGATTATCAGGCAGCTGAGCAGGCATGAATCCTGCGGCCCAGCTGGCGATTATCAGGCAGCTGAGCAGGCATGAATCCTGCGGCCCAGCTGGCGATTATCAGGCAGCTGAGCAGGCGCTGATCCCGCACCTCAGCAGGCACTGATCACGTGCCTGTCATGCAGTGATCAGGTGACTGAGAGGCGCTGATCATGTGACTGCTCATGTGCTGATCAGGCAGCTCTCCTGCACGGATCATGTGCCTCAGCTGGCAAGAATCAAGCAGCTGAGCAGGCATGAATCCTGCGGCCCAGCTGGCGATTATCAGGCAGCTGAGCAGGCATGAATCCTGCGGCCCAGCTGGCGATTATCAGGCAGCTGAGCAGGCATGAATCCTGCGGCCCAGCTGGCGATTATCAGGCAGCTGAGCAGGCATGAATCCTGCGGCCCAGCTGGCGATTATCAGGCAGCTGAGCAGGCATGAATCCTGCGGCCCAGCTGGCGATTATCAGGCAGCTGAGCAGGCATGAATCCTGCGGCCCAGCTGGCGATTATCAGGCAGCTGAGCAGGCGCTGATCCCGCACCAGCAGGCACTGATCACGTGCCTGTCATGCAGTGATCAGGTGACTGAGAGGCGCTGATCATGTGACTGCTCATGTGCTGATCAGGTAGCTCTCCTGCACGGATCATGTGCCTCAGCAGGCAAGAATCAAGCAGCTGAGCAGGCATGAATCCCGCGGCCCAGCTGGCGATTATCAGGCAGCTGAGCAGGCATGAATCCTGCGGCCCAGCTGGCGATTATCAGGCAGCTGAGCAGGCATGAATCCTGCGGCCCAGCTGGCGATTATCAGGCAGCTGAGCAGGCATGAATCCTGCGGCCCAGCTGGCGATTATCAGGCAGCTGAGCAGGCATGAATCCCGCGGCCCAGCTGGCGATTATCAGGCAGCTGAGCAGGCATGAATCCTGCGGCCCAGCTGGCGATTATCAGGCAGCTGAGCAGGCATGAATCCTGCGGCCCAGCTGGCGATTATCAGGCAGCTGAGCAGGCATGAATCCTGCGGCCCAGCTGGCGATTATCAGGCAGCTGAGCAGGCATGAATCCTGCGGCCCAGCTGGCGGTTATCAGGCAGCTGAGCAGGCATGAATCCTGCGGCCCAGCTGGCGATTATCAGGCAGCTGAGCAGGCATGAATCCTGCGGCCCAGCTGGCGGTTATCAGGCAGCTGAGCAGGCATGAATCCTGCGGCCCAGCTGGCATCAGGCAGCTGAGCAGGCATGAATCCCGCGGCCCAGCTGGCGATTATCAGGCAGCTGAGCAGGCATGAATCCTGCGGCCCAGCTGGCGATTATCAGGCAGCTGAGCAGGCGCTGATCCCGCAGCAGGCACTGATCACGTGCCTGTCATGCAGTGATCAGGTGACTGAGAGGCGCTGATCATGTGACTGCTCATGTGCTGATCAGGCAGCTCTCCTGCACGGATCATGTGCCTCAGCAGGCAAGAATCAGCAGCTGAGCAGGCATGAATCCTGCGGCCCAGCTGGCGATTATCAGGCAGCTGAGCAGGCATGAATCCTGCGGCCCAGCTGGCGATTATCAGGCAGCTGAGCAGGCATGAATCCTGCGGCCCAGCTGGCGATTATCAGGCAGCTGAGCAGGCATGAATCCTGCGGCCCAGCTGGCGATTATCAGGCAGCTGAGCAGGCGCTGATCCCGCACTCAGCAGGCACTGATCACGTGCCTGTCATGCAGTGATCAGGTGACTGAGAGGCGCTGATCATGTGACTGCATGTGCTGATCAGGTAGCTCTCCTGCACGGATCATGCGCCCCAGCAGGCAAGAATCAGGCAGCTGAGCAGGCATGAATCCCGCGGCCCAGCTGGCGATTATCAGGCAGCTGAGCAGGCATGAATCCTGCGGCCCAGCTGGCGATTATCAGGCAGCTGAGCAGGCATGAATCCCGCGGCCCAGCTGGCGATTATCAGGCAGCTGAGCAGGCATGAATCCTGCGGCCCAGCTGGCGATTATCAGGCAGCTGAGCAGGCATGAATCCTGCGGCCCAGCTGGCGATTATCAGGCAGCTGAGCAGGCATGAATCCTGCGGCCCAGCTGGCGATTATCAGGCAGCTGAGCAGGCATGAATCCCGCGGCCCAGCTGGCGATTATCAGGCAGCTGAGCAGGCGCTGATCCCGCACCTCAGCAGGCACTGATCACGTGCCTGTCATGCAGTGATCAGGTGACTGAGAGGCGCTGATCATGTGACTGCTCATGCGCTGATCAGGTAGCTCTCCTGCACGGATCATGTGCCTCAGCAGGCAAGAATCAAGCAGCTGAGCAGGCATGAATCCTGCGGCCCAGCTGGCGATTATCAGGCAGCTGAGCAGGCATGAATCCTGCGGCCCAGCTGGCGATTATCAGGCAGCTGAGCAGGCATGAATCCCGCGGCCCAGCTGGCGATTATCAGGCAGCTGAGCAGGCGCTGATCCTCAGCAGGCACTGATCACGCGCCTGTCATGCAGTGATCAGGTGACTGAGAGGCGCTGATCATGTGACTGCTCATGTGCTGATCAGGTAGCTCTCCTGCACGGATCATGCGCCCCAGCAGGCAAGAATCAAGCAGCTGAGCAGGCATGAATCCTGCGGCCCAGCTGGCGATTATCAGGCAGCTGAGCAGGCATGAATCCTGCGGCCCAGCTGGCGATTATCAGGCAGCTGAGCAGGCATGAATCCTGCGGCCCAGCTGGCGATTATCAGGCAGCTGAGCAGGCATGAATCCTGCGGCCCAGCTGGCGATTATCAGGCAGCTGAGCAGGCATGAATCCTGCGGCCCAGCTGGCGATTATCAGGCAGCTGAGCAGGCATGAATCCTGCGGCCCAGCTGGCGATTATCAGGCAGCTGAGCAGGCATGAATCCTGCGGCCCAGCTGGCGATTATCAGGCAGCTGAGCAGGCATGAATCCTGCGGCCCAGCTGGCGATTATCAGGCAGCTGAGCAGGCATGAATCCTGCGGCCCAGCTGTTATCAGGCAGCTGAGCAGGCATGAATCCCGCGGCCCAGCTGGCGATTATCAGGCAGCTGAGCAGGCATGAATCCCGCGGCCCAGCTGGCGATTATCAGGCAGCTGAGCAGGCATGAATCCTGCGGCCCAGCTGGCGATTATCAGGCAGCTGAGCAGGCATGAATCCTGCGGCCCAGCTGGCGATTATCAGGCAGCTGAGCAGGCATGAATCCTGCGGCCCAGCTGGCGATTATCAGGCAGCTGAGCAGGCTGATCCCGCACCTCAGCAGGCACTGATCACGTGCCTGTCATGCAGTGATCAGGTGACTGAGAGGCGCTGATCATGTGACTGCTCATGTGCTGATCAGGCAGCTCTCCTGCACGGATCATGCGCCCCAGCAGGCAAGAATCAGGCAGCTGAGCAGGCATGAATCCCGCGGCCCAGCTGGCGATTATCAGGCAGCTGAGCAGGCATGAATCCTGCGGCCCAGCTGGCGATTATCAGGCAGCTGAGCAGGCATGAATCCTGCGGCCCAGCTGGCGATTATCAGGCAGCTGAGCAGGCGCTGATCCCGCACCTCAGCAGGCACTGACCACGTGCCTGTCATGCAGTGATCAGGTGACTGAGAGGCGCTGATCTGTGACTGCTCATGTGCTGATCAGGCAGCTCTCCTGCACGGATCATGTGCCCCAGCAGGCAAGAATCAAGCAGCTGAGCAGGCATGAATCCTGCGGCCCAGCTGGCGATTATCAGGCAGCTGAGCAGGCATGAATCCTGCGGCCCAGCTGGCGATTATCAGGCAGCTGAGCAGGCATGAATCCCTCGGCCCAGCTGGCGATTATCAGGCAGCTGAGCAGGCATGAATCCTGCGGCCCAGCTGGCGATTATCAGGCAGCTGAGCAGGCATGAATCCTGCGGCCCAGCTGGCGATTATCAGGCAGCTGAGCAGGCATGAATCCTGCGGCCCAGCTGGCGATTATCAGGCAGCTGAGCAGGCATGATCCCGCACCTCAGCAGGCACTGATCACGTGCCTGTCATGCAGTGATCAGGTGACTGAGAGGCGCTGATCATGTGACTGCTCATGTGCTGATCAGGTAGGCCTGCACGGATCATGTGCCTCAGCAGGCAGAATCAGGCAGCTGAGCAGGCATGAATCCTGCGGCCCAGCGATTATCAGGCAGCTGAGCAGGCATGAATCCTGCGGCCCAGCTGGCGATTATCAGGCAGCTGAGCAGGCATGAATCCTGCGGCCCAGCTGGCGATTATCAGGCAGCTGAGCAGGCATGAATCCTGCGGCCCAGCTGGCGATTATCAGGCAGCTGAGCAGGCGCTGATCCCGCACCTCAGCAGGCACTGATCACGTGCCTGTCATGCAGTGATCAGGCGACTGAGAGGCGCTGATCATGTGACTGCTCATGTGCTGATCAGGCAGCTCTCCTGCACGGATCATGTGCCCCAGCAGGCAAGAATCAGGCAGCTGAGCAGGCATGAATCCTGCGGCCCAGCTGGCGATTATCAGGCAGCTGAGCAGGCATGAATCCTGCGGCCCAGCTGGCGATTATCAGGCAGCTGAGCAGGCATGAATCCTGCGGCCCAGCTGGCGATTATCAGGCAGCTGAGCAGGCATGAATCCTGCGGCCCAGCTGGCGATTATCAGGCAGCTGAGCAGGCGCTGATCCCGCACCTCAGCAGGCACTGATCACGTGCCTGTCATGCAGTGATCAGGTGACTGAGAGGCGCTGATCATGTGACTGCTCATGTGCTGATCAGGCAGCTCTCCTGCACGGATCATGCGCCTCAGCTGGCAAGAATCAGGCAGCTGAGCAGGCATGAATCCTGCGGCCCAGCTGGCGATTATCAGGCAGCTGAGCAGGCATGAATCCCGCGGCCCAGCTGGCGATTATCAGGCAGCTGAGCAGGCATGAATCCTGCGGCCCAGCTGGCGATTATCAGGCAGCTGAGCAGGCATGAATCCTGCGGCCCAGCTGGCGATTATCAGGCAGCTGAGCAGGCGCTGATCCCGCACCTCAGCAGGCACTGATCACGTGCCTGTCATGCAGTGATCAGGTGACTGAGAGGCGCTGATCATGTGACTGCTCATGTGCTGATCAGGCAGCTCTCCTGCACGGATCATGTGCCCAGCAGGCAAGAATCAAGCAGCTGAGCAGGCATGAATCCTGCGGCCCAGCTGGCGATTATCAGGCAGCTGAGCAGGCATGAATCCCGCGGCCCAGCTGGCGATTATCAGGCAGCTGAGCAGGCATGAATCCTGCGGCCCAGCTGGCGATTATCAGGCAGCTGAGCAGGCATGAATCCTGCGGCCCAGCTGGCGATTATCAGGCAGCTGAGCAGGCATGAATCCTGCGGCCCAGCTGGCGATTATCAGGCAGCTGAGCAGGCATGAATCCCGCGGCCCAGCTGGCGATTATCAGGCAGCTGAGCAGGCGCTGATCCCGCACCTCAGCAGGCACTGATCACGTGCCTGGCGCAGTGATCAGTGACTGAGAGGCGCTGATCATGCGACTGCTCATGTGCTGATCAGGCAGCTCTCCTGCATGGATCATGTGCCCCAGCTGGCAAGAATCAGGCAGCTGAGCAGGCATGAATCCTGCGGCCCAGCTGGCGATTATCAGGCAGCTGAGCAGGCATGAATCCTGCGGCCCAGCTGGCGATTATCAGGCAGCTGAGCAGGCATGAATCCTGCGGCCCAGCTGGCGATTATCAGGCAGCTGAGCAGGCATGAATCCTGCGGCCCAGCTGGCGATTATCAGGCAGCTGAGCAGGCGCTGATCCCGCACCTCAGCAGGCACTGATCACGTGCCTGTCATGCAGTGATCAGGTGACTGAGAGGCGCTGATCATGTGACTGCTCATGTGCTGATCAGGTAGCTCTCCTGCACGGATCATGTGCCTCAGCAGGCAAGAATCAAGCAGCTGAGCAGGCATGAATCCTGCGGCCCAGCTGGCGATTATCAGGCAGCTGAGCAGGCATGAATCCTGCGGCCCAGCTGGCGATTATCAGGCAGCTGAGCAGGCATGAATCCTGCGGCCCAGCTGGCGATTATCAGGCAGCTGAGCAGGCATGAATCCTGCGGCCCAGCTGGCGATTATCAGGCAGCTGAGCAGGCATGAATCCTGCGGCCCAGCTGGCGATTATCAGGCAGCTGAGCAGGCATGAATCCTGCGGCCCAGCTGGCGATTATCAGGCAGCTGAGCAGGCATGAATCCTGCGGCCCAGCTGGCGATTATCAGGCAGCTGAGCAGGCATGATCCCGCCTCAGCAGGCACTGATCACGTGCCTGTCAGGCAGTGAGCAGGTGACTGAGAGGCGCTGATCATGTGACTGCTCATGTGCTGATCAGGCAGCTCTCCTGCACGGATCATGTGCCCAGCAGGCAAGAATCAAGCAGCTGAGCAGGCATGAATCCTGCGGCCCAGCTGGCGATTATCAGGCAGCTGAGCAGGCATGAATCCCGCGGCCCAGCTGGCGATTATCAGGCAGCTGAGCAGGCATGAATCCTGCGGCCCAGCTGGCGATTATCAGGCAGCTGAGCAGGCATGAATCCCGCGGCCCAGCTGGCGATTATCAGGCAGCTGAGCAGGCATGAATCCTGCGGCCCAGCTGGCGATTATCAGGCAGCTGAGCAGGCATGAATCCTGCGGCCCAGCTGGCGATTATCAGGCAGCTGAGCAGGCATGAATCCTGCGGCCCAGCTGGCGATTATCAGGCAGCTGAGCAGGCATGAATCCTGCGGCCCAGCTGGCGATTATCAGGCAGCTGAGCAGGCATGAATCCTGCGGCCCAGCTGGCGATTATCAGGCAGCTGAGCAGGCATGAATCCTGCGGCCCAGCTGGCGATTATCAGGCAGTTGAGCAGGCGCTGATCCCGCACCTCAGCAGGCACTGATCACGTGCCTGTCATGCAGTGATCAGGTGACTGAGAGGCGCTGATCATGTGACTGCTCATGTGCTGATCAGGTAGCTCTCCTGCACGGATCACGTGCCTCAGCAGGCAAGAATCAAGCAGCTGAGCAGGCATGAATCCTGCGGCCCAGCTGGCGATTATCAGGCAGCTGAGCAGGCATGAATCCTGCGGCCCAGCTGGCGATTATCAGGCAGCTGAGCAGGCACAAATCCTGCGGCCAAGCTGGCGATTATCAGGCAGCTGAGGAGGCATGAATCCTGCGGCCCAGCTGGCGATTATCAGGCAGCTGAGCAGGCATGAATCCCGCGGCCCAGCTGGCGATTATCAGTCAGCTGAGCAGGCATGAATCCTGCGGCCCAGCTGGCGATTATCAGGCAGCTGAGCAGGCATGAATCCTGCGGCCCAGCTGGCGATTATCAGGCAGCTGAGCAGGCATGAATCCGGCGGCCCAGCTGGCGATTATCAGGCAGCTGAGCAGGCATGAATCCCGCGGCCCAGCTGGCGATTATCAGGCAGCTGAGCAGGCATGAATCCTGCGGCCCAGCTGGCGATTATCAGGCAGCTGAGCAGGCATGAATCCCGCGGCCCAGCTGGCGATTATCAGGCAGCTGAGCAGGCATGAATCCTGCGGCCCAGCTGGCGATTATCAGGCAGCTGAGCAGGCATGAATCCCGCGGCCCAGCTGGCGATTATCAGGCAGCTGAGCAGGCATGAATCCCGCGGCCCAGCTGGCGATTATCAGGCAGCTGAGCAGGCATGAATCCTGCGGCCCAGCTGGCGATTATCAGGCAGCTGAGCAGGCATGAATCCCGCGGCCCAGCTGGCGATTATCAGGCAGCTGAGCAGGCATGAATCCCGCGGCCCAGCTGGCGATTATCAGGCAGCTGAGCAGGCGCTGATCCCGCACCTCAGCAGGCACTGATCACGCGCCTGTCATGCAGTGATCAGGTGACTGAGAGGCGCTGATCATGTGACTGCTCATGTGCTGATCAGGTAGCTCTCCTGCACGGATCATGTGCCCCAGCAGGCAAGAATCAAGCAGCTGAGCAGGCATGAATCCTGCGGCCCAGCTGGCGATTATCAGGCAGCTGAGCAGGCATGAATCCTGCGGCCCAGCTGGCGATTATCAGGCAGCTGAGCAGGCATGAATCCCGGGGCCCAGCTGGCGATTATCAGGCAGCTGAGCAGGCGCTGATCCCGCGCCTCAGCAGGCACTGATCACGTGCCTGTCATGCAGTGATCAGGTGACTGAGAGGCGCTGATCATGTGACTGCTCATGTGCTGATCAGGTAGCTCTCCTGCACGGATCATGTGCCTCAGCAGGCAAGAATCAGGCAGCTGAGCAGGCATGAATCCTGCGGCCCAGCTGGCGATTATCAGGCAGCTGAGCAGGCATGAATCCTGCGGCCCAGCTGGCGATTATCAGGCAGCTGAGCAGGCATGAATCCTGCGGCCCAGCTGGCGATTATCAGGCAGCTGAGCAGGCATGAATCCTGCGGCCCAGCTGGCGATTATCAGGCAGCTGAGCAGGCGCTGATCCCGCACCTCAGCAGGCACTGATCACGCGCCTGTCATGCAGTGATCAGGTGACTGAGAGGCGCTGATCATGTGACTGCTCATGTGCTGATCAGGCAGCTCTCCTGCACGGATCATGCCCCAGCAGGCAAGAATCAGGCAGCTGAGCAGGCATGAATCCCGCGGCCCAGCTGGCGATTATCAGGCAGCTGAGCAGGCATGAATCCCGCGGCCCAGCTGGCGATTATCAGGCAGCTGAGCAGGCATGAATCCTGCGGCCCAGCTGGCGATTATCAGGCAGCTGAGCAGGCATGAATCCTGCGGCCCAGCTGGCGATTATCAGGCAGCTGAGCAGGCATGAATCCTGCGGCCCAGCTGGCGATTATCAGGCAGCTGAGCAGGCATGAATCCTGCGGCCCAGCTGGCGATTATCAGGCAGCTGAGCAGGCATGATCCCGCACCTCAGCAGGCACTGATCACGTGCCTGTCATGCAGTGATCAGGTGACTGAGAGGCGCTGATCATGTGACTGCTCATGTGCTGATCAGGCAGCTCTCCTGCACGGATCATGTGCCTCAGCAGGCAAGAATCAAGCAGCTGAGCAGGCATGAATCCTGCGGCCCAGCTGGCGATTATCAGGCAGCTGAGCAGGCATGAATCCCACGGCCCAGCTGGCGATTATCAGGCAGCTGAGCAGGCATGAATCCTGCGGCCCAGCTGGCGATTATCAGGCAGCTGAGCAGGCATGAATCCTGCGGCCCAGCTGGCGATTATCAGGCAGCTGAGCAGGCGCTGATCCCGCACCTCAGCAGGCACTGATCACGTGCCTGTCATGCAGTGATCAGGTGACCGAGAGGCGCTGATCATGTGACTGCTCATGTGCTGATCAGGTAGCTCTCCTGCACGGATCATGTGCCTCAGCAGGCAAGAATCAAGCAGCTGAGCAGGCATGAATCCTGCGGCCCAGCTGGCGATTATCAGGCAGCTGAGCAGGCATGAATCCTGCGGCCCAGCTGGCGATTATCAGGCAGCTGAGCAGGCATGAATCCTGCGGCCCAGCTGGCGATTATCAGGCAGCTGAGCAGGCATGAATCCTGCGGCCCAGCTGGCGATTATCAGGCAGCTGAGCAGGCATGAATCCTGCGGCCCAGCTGGCGATTATCAGGCAGCTGAGCAGGCATGAATCCTGCGGCCCAGCTGGCGATTATCAGGCAGCTGAGCAGGCATGAATCCTGCGGCCCAGCTGGCGATTATCAGGCAGTTGAGCAGGCGCTGATCCCGCACCTCAGCAGGCACTGATCACGTGCCTGTCATGCAGTGATCAGGTGACTGAGAGGCGCTGATCATGTGACTGCTCATGTGCTGATCAGGTAGCTCTCCTGCACGGATCATGTGCCTCAGCAGGCAAGAATCAAGCAGCTGAGCAGGCATGAATCCTGCGGCCCAGCTGGCGATTATCAGGCAGCTGAGCAGGCATGAATCCTGCGGCCCAGCTGGCGATTATCAGGCAGCTGAGCAGGCATGAATCCTGCGGCCCAGCTGGCGATTATCAGGCAGCTGAGCAGGCATGAATCCTGCGGCCCAGCTGTCGATTATCAGGCAGCTGAGCAGGCATGAATCCTGCGGCCCAGCTGGCGATTATCAGGCAGCTGAGCAGGCATGAATCCTGCGGCCCAGCTGGCGATTATCAGGCAGCTGAGCAGGCATGAATCCTGCGGCCCAGCTGGCGATTATCAGGCAGCTGAGCAGGCATGAATCCTGCGGCCCAGCTGGCGATTATCAGGCAGCTGAGCAGGCATGAATCCTGCGGCCCAGCTGGCGATTATCAGGCAGCTGAGCAGGCATGAATCCTGCGGCCCAGCTGGCGATTATCAGGCAGCTGAGCAGGCGCTGATCCCGCACCTCAGCAGGCACTGATCACGTGCCTGTCATGCAGTGATCAGGTGACTGAGAGGCGCTGATCATGTGACTGCTCATGTGCTGATCAGGTAGCTCTCCTGCACGGATCATGTGCCTCAGCAGGCAAGAATCAAGCAGCTGAGCAGGCATGAATCCTGCGGCCCAGCTGGCGATTATCAGGCAGCTGAGCAGGCATGAATCCTGCGGCCCAGCTGGCGATTATCAGGCAGCTGAGCAGGCATGAATCCTGCGGCCCAGCTGGCGATTATCAGGCAGCTGAGCAGGCATGAATCCTGCGGCCCAGCTGGCGATTATCAGGCAGCTGAGCAGGCATGAATCCTGCGGCCCAGCTGGCGATTATCAGGCAGCTGAGCAGGCATGAATCCTGCGGCCCAGCTGGCGATTATCAGGCAGCTGAGCAGGCATGAATCCTGCGGCCCAGCTGGCGATTATCAGGCAGCTGAGCAGGCATGAATCCTGCGGCCCAGCTGGCGATTATCAGGCAGCTGAGCAGGCATGAATCCTGCGGCCCAGCTGGCGATTATCAGGCAGCTGAGCAGGCATGAATCCTGCGGCCCAGCTGGCGATTATCAGGCAGCTGAGCAGGCATGAATCCTGCGGCCCAGCTGGCGATTATCAGGCAGCTGAGCAGGCATGAATCCTGCGGCCCAGCTGGCGATTATCAGGCAGCTGAGCAGGCATGAATCCTGCGGCCCAGCTGGCGATTATCAGGCAGCTGAGCAGGCATGAATCCTGCGGCCCAGCTGGCGATTATCAGGCAGCTGAGCAGGCATGAATCCTGCGGCCCAGCTGGCGATTATCAGGCAGCTGAGCAGGCATGAATCCTGCGGCCCAGCTGGCGATTATCAGGCAGCTGAGCAGGCATGAATCCTGCGGCCCAGCTGGCGATTATCAGGCAGCTGAGCAGGCGCTGATCCCGCACCTCAGCAGGCACTGATCACGTGCCTGTCATGCAGTGATCAGGTGACTGAGAGGCGCTGATCATGTGACTGCTCATGTGCTGATCAGGTAGCTCTCCTGCACGGATCATGTGCCTCAGCAGGCAAGAATCAAGCAGCTGAGCAGGCATGAATCCTGCGGCCCAGCTGGCGATTATCAGGCAGCTGAGCAGGCATGAATCCTGCGGCCCAGCTGGCGATTATCAGGCAGCTGAGCAGGCATGAATCCTGCGGCCCAGCTGGCGATTATCAGGCAGCTGAGCAGGCGCTGATCCCGCACCTCAGCAGGCACTGATCACGTGCCTGTCATGCAGTGATCAGGTGACTGAGAGGCGCTGATCATGTGACTGCTCATGTGCTGATCAGGTAGCTCTCCTGCACGGATCATGTGCCCCAGCAGGCAAGAATCAAGCAGCTGAGCAGGCATGAATCCTGCGGCCCAGCTGGCGATTATCAGGCAGCTGAGCAGGCATGAATCCTGCGGCCCAGCTGGCGATTATCAGGCAGCTGAGCAGGCATGAATCCTGCGGCCCAGCTGGCGATTATCAGGCAGCTGAGCAGGCATGAATCCTGCGGCCCAGCTGGCGATTATCAGGCAGCTGAGCAGGCATGAATCCTGCGGCCCAGCTGGCGATTATCAGGCAGCTGAGCAGGCATGAATCCTGCGGCCCAGCTGGCGATTATCAGGCAGCTGAGCAGGCATGAATCCTGCGGCCCAGCTGGCGATTATCAGGCAGCTGAGCAGGCATGAATCCTGCGGCCCAGCTGGCGGTTATCAGGCAGCTGAGCAGGCATGAATCCTGCGGCCCAGCTGGCGATTATCAGGCAGCTGAGCAGGCATGAATCCTGCGGCCCAGCTGGCGATTATCAGGCAGCTGAGCAGGCATGAATCCTGCGGCCCAGCTGGCGATTATCAGGCAGCTGAGCAGGCATGAATCCTGCGGCCCAGCTGGCGATTATCAGGCAGCTGAGCAGGCATGAATCCTGCGGCCCAGCTGGCGATTATCAGGCAGCTGAGCAGGCATGAATCCTGCGGCCCAGCTGGCGATTATCAGGCAGCTGAGCAGGCGCTGATCCCGCACCCCAGCAGGCACTGATCACGTGCCTGTCATGCATCAGGTGACTGAGAGGCGCTGATCATGTGACTGCTCATGTGCTGATCAGGCAGCTCTCCTGCACGGATCATGTGCCTCAGCAGGCAAGAATCAGGCAGCTGAGCAGGCATGAATCCTGCGGCCCAGCTGGCGATTATCAGGCAGCTGAGCAGGCATGAATCCTGCGGCCCAGCTGGCGATTATCAGGCAGCTGAGCAGGCATGAATCCTGCGGCCCAGCTGGCGATTATCAGGCAGCTGAGCAGGCGCTGATCCCGCACCTCAGCAGGCACTGATCACGTGCCTGTCATGCAGTGATCAGGTGACTGAGAGGCGCTGATCATGTGACTGCTCATGTGCTGATCAGGCAGCTCTCCTGCACGGATCATGTGCCCAGCAGGCAAGAATCAGGCAGCTGAGCAGGCATGAATCCTGCGGCCCAGCTGGCGATTATCAGGCAGCTGAGCAGGCATGAATCCTGCGGCCCAGCTGGCGATTATCAGGCAGCTGAGCAGGCATGAATCCTGCGGCCCAGCTGGCGATTATCAGGCAGCTGAGCAGGCGCTGATCCCGCACCTCAGCAGGCACTGATCACGTGCCTGTCATGCAGTGATCAGGTGACTGAGAGGCGCTGATCATGTGACTGCTCATGTGCTGATCAGGTAGCTCTCCTGCACGGATCATGTGCCTCAGCAGGCAAGAATCAGGCAGCTGAGCAGGCATGAATCCTGCGGCCCAGCTGGCGATTATCAGGCAGCTGAGCAGGCATGAATCCTGCGGCCCAGCTGGCGATTATCAGGCAGCTGAGCAGGCATGAATCCTGCGGCCCAGCTGGCGATTATCAGGCAGCTGAGCAGGCATGATCCCGCACCTCAGCAGGCACTGATCACGTGCCTGTCATGCAGTGATCAGGTGACTGAGAGGCGCTGATCATGTGACTGCATGTGCTGATCAGGCAGCTCTCCTGCACGGATCATGTGCCCAGCAGGCAGAATCAGGCAGCTGAGCAGGCATGAATCCTGCGGCCCAGCTGGCGATTATCAGGCAGCTGAGCAGGCATGAATCCTGCGGCCCAGCTGGCGATTATCAGGCAGCTGAGCAGGCATGAATCCTGCGGCCCAGCTGGCGATTATCAGGCAGCTGAGCAGGCATGAATCCTGCGGCCCAGCTGGCGATTATCAGGCAGCTGAGCAGGCGCTGATCCCGCACTCAGCAGGCACTGATCACGTGCCTGTCATGCAGTGATCAGGTGACTGAGAGGCGCTGATCATGTGACTGCTCATGTGCTGATCAGGCAGCTCTCCTGCACGGATCATGTGCCCAGCTGGCAAGAATCAGGCAGCTGAGCAGGCATGAATCCTGCGGCCCAGCTGGCGATTATCAGGCAGCTGAGCAGGCATGAATCCTGCGGCCCAGCTGGCGATTATCAGGCAGCTGAGCAGGCATGAATCCTGCGGCCCAGCTGGCGATTATCAGGCAGCTGAGCAGGCATGAATCCTGCGGCCCAGCTGGCGATTATCAGGCAGCTGAGCAGGCGCTGATCCCGCACCTCAGCAGGCACTGATCACGTGCCTGTCATGCAGTGATCAGGTGACTGAGAGGCGCTGATCATGTGACTGCTCATGTGCTGATCAGGTAGCTCTCCTGCACGGATCATGTGCCCCAGCAGGCAAGAATCAAGCAGCTGAGCAGGCATGAATCCTGCGGCCCAGCTGGCGATTATCAGGCAGCTGAGCAGGCATGAATCCTGCGGCCCAGCTGGCGATTATCAGGCAGCTGAGCAGGCATGAATCCTGCGGCCCAGCTGGCGATTATCAGGCAGCTGAGCAGGCATGAATCCTGCGGCCCAGCTGGCGATTATCAGGCAGCTGAGCAGGCATGAATCCTGCGGCCCAGCTGGCGATTATCAGGCAGCTGAGCAGGCATGAATCCTGAGGCCCAGCTGGCGATTATCAGGCAGCTGAGCAGGCATGAATCCTGCGGCCCAGCTGGCGATTATCAGGCAGCTGAGCAGGCATGAATCCTGCGGCCCAGCTGGCGATTATCAGGCAGCTGAGCAGGCATGAATCCTGCGGCCCAGCTGGCGATTATCAGGCAGCTGAGCAGGCATGAATCCTGCGGCCCAGCTGGCGATTATCAGGCAGCTGAGCAGGCATGAATCCTGCGGCCCAGCTGGCGATTATCAGGCAGCTGAGCAGGCATGAATCCTGCGGCCCAGCTGGCGATTATCAGGCAGCTGAGCAGGCATGAATCCTGCGGCCCAGCTGGCGATTATCAGGCAGCTGAGCAGGCATGAATCCTGCGGCCCAGCTGGCGATTATCAGGCAGCTGAGCAGGCATGAATCCTGCGGCCCAGCTGGCGATTATCAGGCAGCTAAGCAGGCATGAATCCTGCGCCCCAGCTGGAGATTATCAGGCAGCTGAGCAGGCATGAATCCTGCGGCCCAGCTGGCGATTATCAGGCAGCTGAGCAGGCGCTGATCCCGCACCTCAGCAGGCACTGATCACGTGCCTGTCATGCAGTGATCAGGTGACTGAGAGGCGCTGATCATGTGACTGCTCATGTGCTGATCAGGTAGCTCTCCTGCACGGATCATGTGCCTCAGCAGGCAAGAATCAAGCAGCTGAGCAGGCATGAATCCTGCGGCCCAGCTGGCGATTATCAGGCAGCTGAGCAGGCATGAATCCTGCGGCCCAGCTGGCGATTATCAGGCAGCTGAGCAGGCATGAATCCTGCGGCCCAGCTGGCGATTATCAGGCAGCTGAGCAGGCATGAATCCTGCGGCCCAGCTGGCGATTATCAGGCAGCTGAGCAGGCATGAATCCTGCGGCCCAGCTGGCGATTATCAGGCAGCTGAGCAGGCATGAATCCTGCGGCCCAGCTGGCGGTTATCAGGCAACTGAGCAGGCATGAATCCTGCGGCCCAGCTGGCGATTATCAGGCAGCTGAGCAGGCATGATTCCTGCGGCCCAGCTGGCGATTATCAGGCAGCTGAGCAGGCATGAATCCTGCGGCCCAGCTGGCGATTATCAGGCAGCTGAGCAGGCATGAATCCTGCGGCCCAGCTGGCGATTATCAGGCAGCTGAGCAGGCATGAATCCTGCGGCCCAGCTGGCGATTATCAGGCAGCTGAGCAGGCATGAATCCTGCGGCCCAGCTGGCGATTATCAGGCAGCTGAGCAGGCATGAATCCTGCGGCCCAGCTGGCGATTATCAGGCAGCTGAACAGGCATGAATCCTGCGGCCCAGCTGACGATTATCAGGCAGCTGAGCAGGCATGAATCCTGCGGCCCAGCTGGCGATTATCAGGCAGCTGAGCAGGCATGAATCCTGCGGCCCAGCTGGCGATTATCAGGCAGCTGAGCAGGCATGAATCCTGCGGCCCAGCTGGCGATTATCAGGCAGCTGAGCAGGCATGAATCCTGCGGCCCAGCTGGCGATTATCAGGCAGCTGAGCAGGCATGAATCCCGCGGCCCAGCTGGCGATTATCAGGCAGCTGAGCAGGCATGAATCCTGCGGCCCAGCTGGCGATTATCAGGCAGCTGAGCAGGCATGAATCCTGCGGCCCAGCTGGCGATTATCAGGCAGCTGAGCAGGCATGAATCCTGCGGCCCAGCTGGCGATTATCAGGCAGCTGAGCAGGCATGAATCCTGCGGCCCAGCTGGCGATTATCAGGCAGCTGAGCAGGCATGAATCCTGCGGCCCAGCTGGCGATTATCAGGCAGCTGAGCAGGCGCTGATCCCGCACCTCAGCAGGCACTGATCACGTGCCTGTCATGCAGTGATCAGGTGACTGAGAGGCGCTGATCATGTGACTGCTCATGTGCTGATCAGGTAGCTCTCCTGCACGGATCATGTGCCCAGCAGGCAAGAATCAGCAGCTGAGCAGGCATGAATCCTGCGGCCCAGCTGGCGAATATCAGGCAGCTGAGCAGGCATGAATCCTGCGGCCCAGCTGGCGATTATCAGGCAGCTGAGCAGGCATGAATCCTGCGGCCCAGCTGGCGATTATCAGGCAGCTGAGCAGGCGCTGATCCCGCACCTCAGCAGGCACTGATCACGTGCCTGTCATGCAGTGATCAGGTGACTGAGAGGCGCTGATCATGTGACTGCTCATGTGCTGATCAGGCAGCTCTCCTGCATGGATCATGTGCCTCAGCAGGCAAGAATCAAGCAGCTGAGCAGGCATGAATCCTGCGGCCCAGCTGGCGATTATCAGGCAGCTGAGCAGGCATGAATCCTGCGGCCCAGCTGGCGATTATCAGGCAGCTGAGCAGGCATGAATCCTGCGGCCCAGCTGGCGATTATCAGGCAGCTGAGCAGGCATGAATCCTGCGGCCCAGCTGGCGATTATCAGGCAGCTGAGCAGGCATGAATCCTGCGGCCCAGCTGGCGATTATCAGGCAGCTGAGCAGGCATGAATCCTGCGGCCCAGCTGGCGATTATCAGGCAGCTGAGCAGGCATGAATCCTGCGGCCCAGCTGGCGATTATCAGGCAGCTGAGCAGGCATGAATCCTGCGGCCCAGCTGGCGATTATCAGGCAGCTGAGCAGGCATGAATCCTGCGGCCCAGCTGGCGATTATCAGGCAGCTGAGCAGGCATGAATCCTGCGGCCCAGCTGGCGATTATCAGGCAGCTGAGCAGGCATGAATCCTGCGGCCCAGCTGGCGATTATCAGGCAGCTGAGCAGGCATGAATCCTGCGGCCCAGCTGGCGATTATCAGGCAGCTGAGCAGGCATGAATCCTGCGGCCCAGCTGGCGGTTATCAGGCAGCTGAGCAGGCATGAATCCTGCGGCCCAGCTGGCGATTATCAGGCAGCTGAGCAGGCATGAATCCTGCGGCCCAGCTGGCGATTATCAGGCAGCTGAGCAGGCATGAATCCTGCGGCCCAGCTGGCGATTATCAGGCAGCTGAGCAGGCATGAATCCTGCGGCCCAGCTGGCGATTATCAGGCAGCTGAGCAGGCATGAATCCTGCGGCCCAGCTGGCGATTATCAGGCAGCTGAGCAGGCATGAATCCTGCGGCCCAGCTGGCGATTATCAGGCAGCTGAGCAGGCATGAATCCTGCGGCCCAGCTGGCGATTATCAGGCAGCTGAGCAGGCATGAATCCTGCGGCCCAGCTGGCGATTATCAGGCAGCTGAGCAGGCGCTGATCCCGCACCTCAGCAGGCACTGATCACGTGCCTGTCATGCAGTGATCAGGTGACTGAGAGGCGCTGATCATGTGACTGCTCATGTGCTGATCAGGTAGCTCTCCTGCACGGATCATGTGCCTCAGCAGGCAAGAATCAAGCAGCTGAGCAGGCATGAATCCTGCGGCCCAGCTGGCGATTATCAGGCAGCTGAGCAGGCATGAATCCTGCGGCCCAGCTGGCGATTATCAGGCAGCTGAGCAGGCATGAATCCTGCGGCCCAGCTGGCGATTATCAGGCAGCTGAGCAGGCGCTGATCCCGCACCTCAGCAGGCACTGATCACGTGCCTGTCATGCAGTGATCAGGTGACTGAGAGGCGCTGATCATGTGACTGCTCATGTGCTGATCAGGCAGCTCTCCTGCACGGATCATGTGCCCAGCAGGCAAGAATCAGGCAGCTGAGCAGGCATGAATCCTGCGGCCCAGCTGGCGATTATCAGGCAGCTGAGCAGGCATGAATCCTGCGGCCCAGCTGGCGATTATCAGGCAGCTGAGCAGGCATGAATCCTGCGGCCCAGCTGGCGATTATCAGGCAGCTGAGCAGGCATGAATCCTGCGGCCCAGCTGGCGATTATCAGGCAGCTGAGCAGGCATGAATCCTGCGGCCCAGCTGGCGATTATCAGGCAGCTGAGCAGGCGCTGATCCCGCACTCAGCAGGCACTGATCACGTGCCTGTCATGCAGTGATCAGGTGACTGAGAGGCGCTGATCATGTGACTGCTCATGTGCTGATCAGGTAGCTCTCCTGCACGGATCATGTGCCTCAGCAGGCAAGAATCAAGCAGCTGAGCAGGCATGAATCCTGCGGCCCAGCTGGCGATTATCAGGCAGCTGAGCAGGCATGAATCCTGCGGCCCAGCTGGCGATTATCAGGCAGCTGAGCAGGCATGAATCCTGCGGCCCAGCTGGCGATTATCAGGCAGCTGAGCAGGCGCTGATCCCGCACCCAGCAGGCACTGATCACGTGCCTGTCATGCAGTGATCAGGTGACTGAGAGGCGCTGATCATGTGACTGCTCATGTGCTGATCAGGTAGCTCTCCTGCACGGATCATGTGCCTCAGCAGGCAAGAATCAAGCAGCTGAGCAGGCATGAATCCTGCGGCCCAGCTGGCGATTATCAGGCAGCTGAGCAGGCATGAATCCTGCGGCCCAGCTGGCGATTATCAGGCAGCTGAGCAGGCATGAATCCTGCGGCCCAGCTGGCGATTATCAGGCAGCTGAGCAGGCATGAATCCTGCGGCCCAGCTGGCGATTATCAGGCAGCTGAGCAGGCATGAATCCTGCGGCCCAGCTGGCGATTATCAGGCAGCTGAGCAGGCATGAATCCTGCGGCCCAGCTGGCGATTATCAGGCAGCTGAGCAGGCATGAATCCTGCGGCCCAGCTGGCGATTATCAGGCAGCTGAGCAGGCATGAATCCTGCGGCCCAGCTGGCGATTATCAGGCAGCTGAGCAGGCATGAATCCTGCGGCCCAGCTGGCGATTATCAGGCAGCTGAGCAGGCATGAATCCTGCGGCCCAGCTGGCATCAGGCAGCTGAGCAGGCATGAATCCTGCGGCCCAGCTGGCGATTATCAGGCAGCTGAGCAGGCATGAATCCTGCGGCCCAGCTGGCGATTATCAGGCAGCTGAGCAGGCATGAATCCTGCGGCCCAGCTGGCGATTATCAGGCAGCTGAGCAGGCATGAATCCTGCGGCCCAGCTGGCGATTATCAGGCAGCTGAGCAGGCATGAATCCTGCGGCCCAGCTGGCGATTATCAGGCAGCTGAGCAGGCATGAATCCTGCGGCCCAGCTGGCGATTATCAGGCAGCTGAGCAGGCATGAATCCTGCGGCCCAGCTGGCGATTATCAGGCAGCTGAGCAGGCGCTGATCCCGCACCTCAGCAGGCACTGATCACGTGCCTGTCATGCAGTGATCAGGTGACTGAGAGGCGCTGATCATGTGACTGCTCATGTGCTGATCAGGTAGCTCTCCTGCACGGATCATGTGCCTCAGCAGGCAAGAATCAAGCAGCTGAGCAGGCATGAATCCTGCGGCCCAGCTGGCGATTATCAGGCAGCTGAGCAGGCATGAATCCTGCGGCCCAGCTGGCGATTATCAGGCAGCTGAGCAGGCATGAATCCTGCGGCCCAGCTGGCGATTATCAGGCAGCTGAGCAGGCGCTGATCCCGCACCTCAGCAGGCACTGATCACGTGCCTGCTGCAGTGATCAGGTGACTGAGAGGCGCTGATCATGTGACTGCCATGTGCTGATCAGGTAGCTCTCCTGCACGGATCATGTGCCTCAGCAGGCAAGAATCAAGCAGCTGAGCAGGCATGAATCCTGCGGCCCAGCTGGCGATTATCAGGCAGCTGAGCAGGCATGAATCCTGCGGCCCAGCTGGCGATTATCAGGCAGCTGAGCAGGCATGAATCCTGCGGCCCAGCTGGCGATTATCAGGCAGCTGAGCAGGCATGAATCCTGCGGCCCAGCTGGCGATTATCAGGCAGCTGAGCAGGCATGAATCCTGCGGCCCAGCTGGTTATCAGGCAGCTGAGCAGGCATGAATCCTGCGGCCCAGCTGGCGATTATCAGGCAGCTGAGCAGGCATGAATCCTGCGGCCCAGCTGGCGTTATCAGGCAGCTGAGCAGGCATGAATCCTGCGGCCCAGCTGGCGATTATCAGGCAGCTGAGCAGGCATGAATCCTGCGGCCCAGCTGGCGATTATCAGGCAGCTGAGCAGGCATGAATCCTGCGGCCCAGCTGGCGATTATCAGGCAGCTGAGCAGGCATGAATCCTGCGGCCCAGCTGGCGATTATCAGGCAGCTGAGCAGGCATGAATCCTGCGGCCCAGCTGGCGGTTATCAGGCAGCTGAGCAGGCATGAATCCTGCGGCCCAGCTGGCGATTATCAGGCAGCTGAGCAGGCATGAATCCTGCGGCCCAGCTGGCGATTATCAGGCAGCTGAGCAGGCATGAATCCTGCGGCCCAGCTGGCGGATTATCAGGCAGCTGAGCAGGCATGAATCCTGCGGCCCAGCTGGCGATTATCAGGCAGCTGAGCAGGCATGAATCCTGCGGCCCAGCTGGCGATTATCAGGCAGCTGAGCAGGCATGAATCCTGCGGCCCAGCTGGCGATTATCAGGCAGCTGAGCAGGCATGAATCCTGCGGCCCAGCTGGCGATTATCAGGCAGCTGAGCAGGCATGAATCCTGCGGCCCAGCTGGCGATTATCAGGCAGCTGAGCAGGCATGAATCCTGCGGCCCAGCTGGCGATTATCAGGCAGCTGAGCAGGCATGAATCCTGCGGCCCAGCTGGCGATTATCAGGCAGCTGAGCAGGCATGAATCCTGCGGCCCAGCTGGCGATTATCAGGCAGCTGAGCAGGCATGAATCCTGCGGCCCAGCTGGCGATTATCAGGCAGCTGAGCAGGCGCTGATCCCGCACCTCAGCAGGCACTGATCACGTGCCTGTCATGCAGTGATCAGGTGACTGAGAGGCGCTGATCATGTGACTGCTCATGTGCTGATCAGGTAGCTCTCCTGCACGGATCATGTGCCTCAGCAGGCAAGAATCAAGCAGCTGAGCAGGCATGAATCCTGCGGCCCAGCTGGCGATTATCAGGCAGCTGAGCAGGCATGAATCCTGCGGCCCAGCTGGCGATTATCAGGCAGCTGAGCAGGCATGAATCCTGCGGCCCAGCTGGCGATTATCAGGCAGAGCAGGCGCTGATCCCGCACCAGCAGGCACTGATCACGGCTGTCATGCAGTGATCAGGTGACTGAGAGGCGCTGATCATGTGACTGCTCATGTGCTGATCAGGCAGCTCTCCTGCACGGATCATGTGCCCAGCTGGCAAGAATCAGGCAGCTGAGCAGGCATGAATCCTGCGGCCCAGCTGGCGATTATCAGGCAGCTGAGCAGGCATGAATCCTGCGGCCCAGCTGGCGATTATCAGGCAGCTGAGCAGGCATGAATCCTGCGGCCCAGCTGGCGATTATCAGGCAGCTGAGCAGGCATGAATCCTGCGGCCCAGCTGGCGATTATCAGGCAGCTGAGCAGGCATGAATCCTGCGGCCCAGCTGGCGATTATCAGGCAGCTGAGCAGGCATGAATCCTGCGGCCCAGCTGGCGATTATCAGGCAGCTGAGCAGGCATGAATCCTGCGGCCCAGCTGGCGATTATCAGGCAGCTGAGCAGGCATGAATCCTGCGGCCCAGCTGGGTTATCAGGCAGCTGAGCAGGCATGAATCCTGCGGCCCAGCTGGCGATTATCAGGCAGCTGAGCAGGCATGAATCCTGCGGCCCAGCTGGCGATTATCAGGCAGCTGAGCAGGCATGAATCCTGCGGCCCAGCTGGCGGTTATCAGGCAGCTGAGCAGGCATGAATCCTGCGGCCCAGCTGGCGATTATCAGGCAGCTGAGCAGGCATGAATCCTGCGGCCCAGCTGGCGATTATCAGGCAGCTGAGCAGGCGCTGATCCCGCACTAGCAGGCACTGATCACGTGCCTGTCATGCAGTGATCAGGTGACTGAGAGGCGCTGATCATGTGACTGCTCATGTGCTGATCAGGCAGCTCTCCTGCACGGATCATGTGCCTCAGCAGGCAAGAATCAAGCAGCTGAGCAGGCATGAATCCTGCGGCCCAGCTGGCGATTATCAGGCAGCTGAGCAGGCATGAATCCTGCGGCCCAGCTGGCGATTATCAGGCAGCTGAGCAGGCATGAATCCTGCGGCCCAGCTGGCGATTATCAGGCAGCTGAGCAGGCGCTGATCCCGCACCTCAGCAGGCACTGATCACGTGCCTGTCATGCAGTGATCAGGTGACTGAGAGGCGCTGATCATGTGACTGCTCATGTGCTGATCAGGTAGCTCTCCTGCACGGATCATGTGCTCAGCAGGCAAGAATCAGCAGCTGAGCAGGCATGAATCCTGCGGCCCAGCTGGCGATTATCAGGCAGCTGAGCAGGCATGAATCCTGCGGCCCAGCTGGCGATTATCAGGCAGCTGAGCAGGCATGAATCCTGCGGCCCAGCTGGCGATTATCAGGCAGCTGAGCAGGCATGAATCCTGCGGCCCAGCTGGCGTTATCAGGCAGCTGAGCAGGCATGAATCCTGCGGCCCAGCTGGCGATTATCAGGCAGCTGAGCAGGCATGAATCCTGCGGCCCAGCTGGCGATTATCAGGCAGCTGAGCAGGCATGAATCCTGCGGCCCAGCTGGCGATTATCAGGCAGCTGAGCAGGCATGAATCCTGCGGCCCAGCTGGCGATTATCAGGCAGCTGAGCAGGCATGAATCCTGCGGCCCAGCTGGCGTTATCAGGCAGCTGAGCAGGCATGAATCCTGCGGCCCAGCTGGCGTTATCAGGCAGCTGAGCAGGCATGAATCCTGCGGCCCAGCTGGCGATTATCAGGCAGCTGAGCAGGCATGAATCCTGCGGCCCAGCTGGCGATTATCAGGCAGCTGAGCAGGCATGAATCCTGCGGCCCAGCTGGCGATTATCAGGCAGCTGAGCAGGCATGAATCCTGCGGCCCAGCTGGCGATTATCAGGCAGCTGAGCAGGCATGAAACTGCGGCCCAGCTGGCGATTATCAGGCAGCTGAGCAGGCATGAATCCTGCGGCCCAGCTGGCGATTATCAGGCAGCTGAGCAGGCATGAATCCCGCACCCAGCAGGCACTGATCACGTGCCTGTCATGCAGTAGCAATACGTAACTGAACG
>NW_026894692.1:0-92270 GCF_032452875.1 Bos javanicus | reverse complement strand
ATCACGTGGCTGATCATGCACTGATCACGTACATCACACACCTGTCACGTGACATGATCATGCACTGATCACGGGCACCTAGTCACCCGATCTCGCCGTGGCTGATCATACTCTGCTCACGTAACTCATGCACACATCACGTGGCTATCATGCACTGCTCACGTGGCTCGTCATGGAATGATCACGTAGCAACCATATACTGGTAACGTGACTGATCATGCAAAGATCACGTAATGATCATGCACTGTTCACGTGCACTGATCATGTACTGATCACGTGACTGATCATGCACTGATCACGTGGCTATCATGCTCTGCTCACGTGGCTGATCATGCAACGATCACGTAGCAACCATGTACTGGTCACGTGACTGATCATGCACTGATCACGAATTGATCCTGCACTGATCACGTGGCTCATCATGCACTGATCACGTGGCTGATCACACATGTATCACGTGACTGATCATGCACTGATCACGTGGTATCATGCACTGATCACGTGGCTGTCATGCACTGATCACGTGGCTATCATGCACTGATCACGTGGCTGATCACACACTGATCACATGACTGATCATGCACTGATCACGTGGCTATCATGCACTGATCACGTGGCTGATCATACACTGATCACATAACTGATCATGCACTGATCACGGACTGATCATGCACTGATCACGTGCTATCATGCACTGATCACTTGGCTGACATACACTGATCACGTGCCTGGTCATGCACTGATCACGTGGCTGATCATGCACTGATCACGTGACTGATCATGCACTGATCTCGTGTCTGATCATGCACTGATCACGTGGCTATCATGCACTGCTCACGTGGCTGATCATGCCATGATCACGCAGCTACCATGTACTGGTCACATGACTGATCATGCACTGATCACGTGACTGATCATGCAGTGATCACGTGGCTATCATGAACTACTCACGTGGCTGATCATGCAATGATCATGTAGCTACCATGTACAGGTCACGTGAATGATCATACACCCATCAGGTGACTGATCATGCACTGATCACGTGGCTATCATGCACTGATCACGAGACTGATCATGCACTGTTCACGTCTATATCATGCACTGATCACATGACTGCCCGTGCACTGATCACGTGGATGATCATACACTAATCTTGTGACAGATCATGCACTGATCACGTGGCTGATCATGCACTGATACCGTGACTGAGCATGGACTGATCACATGACTATCATGTAGTGATCACGTGACTTAATGGCGCTGATCATGTGACTGATCATGCGCTGATCATGTTTGCTATCATACACTGATCATGTGCCTCTGGAGGCAATAAACAAAGAGCTGAGTAGGCACGAATCAAACAGTCAGCAGGCAATAATCATGGAACTCAGGTGTGAGGAATCATGCTGCTCAGCTGGCAATAATCAAGCAGCTGAGCAGGCAGGAATTACGCAGCACAGCTGGCAATTGTCAAGCAGATGACAGGCAGGAATCGTGCAGCTCAGCTGGCAATTGTCAAGCAGATGAGCAGACAGTAATCACGCAGCTCAGCAGGCCCAGATCACGTGACTGAGCATGCACTGTTCACGTGGCTGATCATACACTGATCACGTGATGATCATGCACTGATCACTTGGATATCATGCACTGATCACGTGGCTGATCATACACTGTTCACGTGTCTGACCATGCACTGATCACGTGGCTGATCATACACTGCTCACGTAACTGATCATGCACTGATCACGTGGCTATCATGCACTGATCACGTGGCTGAACATGCACTGTTCACGTGGCTGATCACACACCTGTCACGTGACATATCATGCACTGATCACGTGGCACTCATGCACTGATCACGTGGCTGATCATACTCTGCTCACGTAACTCATGCACATCACGTGGCTATCATGCACTGCTCACGTGGCTCGTCATGGAATGATCACGTAGCAACCATATACTGGTAACGTGACTGATCATGCAAAGATCACGTAAATGATCATGCACTGTTCACGTGACTGATCATGTACTGATCACGTGACTGATCATGCACTGACCACGTGGCTATCATGCTCTGCTCACGTGGCTGATCATGCAACGATCACGTAGCAACCATGTACTGGTCACGTGACTGATCATGCACTGATCACGTAATTGATCCTGCACTGATCACGTGGCTCATCATGCACTGATCACGTGGCTGATCACATGTATCACGTGACTGATCATGCACTGATCCCGTGGCTTCATGCACTGATCACGTGGCTGTCATGCACTGATCACGTGGATATCATGCACTGATCACGTGGCTGATCACACACGTATCACATGACTGATCATGCACTGATCACGTGGCTATCATGCACTGATCACGTGGCTATCATGCACTGATCACGTGGCTGATCATGCACTGATCACGTGGCTATCATGCACTGATCACGTGGCTGATCATGCACTGATCACGTGACTGATCATGCACTGATCACGTGGCTGATCATGCACTGATCACGTGGCTGATCATACACTGATCACATAACTGATCATGCACTGATCACGTGACTGATCATGCACTGATCACGTGGCTATCATGCACTGATCACTTGGCTGACATACATGATCACGTGCCTGGTCATGCACTGATCACGTGGCTGATCATGCACTGATCACGTGACTGATCATGCACTGATCTCGTGTCTGATCATGCACTGATCACGTGGCTATCATGCACTGCTCACGTGGCTGATCATGCCATGATCACGCAGCTACCATGTACTGGTCACATGACTGATCATGCACTGATCACGTGACTGAACATGCAGTGATCACGTGGCTATCATGAACTACTCACGTGGCTGATCATGCAATGATCATGTAGCTACCATGTACAGGTCACGTGAATGATCATACACCCATCAGGTGACTGATCATGCACTGATCACGTGGCTATCATGCACTGATCACGAGACTGATCATGCACTGTTCACGTCTATATCATGCACTGATCACATGACTGCCCATGCACTGATCACGTGGATGATCATACACTAATCTTGTGACAGATCATGCACTGATCACGTGGCTGATCATGCACTGATACCGTGACTGAGCATGGACTGATCACATGACTATCATGTAGTGATCACGTGACTTAATGGCGCTGATCATGTGACTGATCATGCGCTGATCATGTTTGCTATCATACACTGATCATGTGCCTCTGGAGGCAATAAACAAAGAGCTGAGTAGGCACGAATCAAACAGTCAGCAGGCAATAATCATGGAACTCAGGTGTGAGGAATCATGCTGCTCAGCTGGCAATAATCAAGCAGCTGAGCAGGCAGGAATTACGCAGCACAGCTGGCAATTGTCAAGCAGATGACAGGCAGGAATCGTGCAGCTCAGCTGGCAATTGTCAAGCAGATGAGCAGACAGTAATCACGCAGCTCAGCAGGCCCAGATCACGTGACTGAGCATGCACTGTTCACGTGGCTGATCATACACTGATCACGTGATGATCATGCACTGATCACTTGGATATCATGCACTGATCACGTGGCTGATCATACACTGTTCACGTGTCTGACCATGCACTGATCACGTGGCTGATCATACACTGCTCACGTAACTGATCATGCACTGATCACGTGGCTATCATGCACTGATCACGTGGCTGAACATGCACTGTTCACGTGGCTGATCACACACCTGTCACGTGACATATCATGCACTGATCACGTGGCACTCATGCACTGATCACGTGGCTGATCATACTCTGCTCACGTAACTCATGCACACATCACGTGGCTATCATGCACTGCTCACGTGGCTCGTCATGGAATGATCACGTAGCAACCATATACTGGTACGTGACTGATCATGCAAAGATCACGTAAATGATCATGCACTGATCACGTGACTGATCATGTACTGATCACGTGACTGATCATGCACTGATCACGTGGCTATCATGCTCTGCTCACGTGGCTGATCATGCAACGATCACGTAGCAACCATGTACTGGTCACGTGACTGATCATGCACTGATCACGTAATTGATCCTGCACTGATCACGTGGCTCATCATGCACTGATCACGTGGCTGATCACATGTATCACGTGACTGATCATGCACTGATCACGTGGCTATCATGCACTGATCACGTGGCTGTCATGCACTGATCACGTGGATATCATGCACTGATCACGTGGCTGATCACACGTATCACATGACTGATCATGCACTGATCACGTGGCTATCATGCACTGATCACGTGGCTATCATGCACTGATCACGTGGCTGATCAGGCAATGATCACGAGCTACATGCACTGATCACGTGACTGATCATGCACTGATCACGTAATTGATCATGCACTGATCACGTGGCTGATCATGCACTGATCACGTGGCTGATCATGCACTGATCACATAACTGATCATGCACTGATCACGTGACTGATCATGCACTGATCACGTGGCTATCATGCACTGATCACGTGGCTGATCATGCACTGATCACGTGACTGATCATGCACTGATCACGTGGCTGATCATGCACTGATCACGTGGCTGATCATGCACTGATCACGTGGCTGATCATGCACTGATCACGTGACTATCATGCACTGATCACGTGGCATCATGCACTGATCACGTGGCTGATCATACACTGATCACGTAACTGCACACATCACGTGGCTATCATGCACTGATCACGTGGCTGTCATGGAATGATCACGTAGCAACCATATACTGGTCACGTGACTGATCATGCACTGATCACGAAATGATCATGCACTGATCACGTGACTGATCATGCACTGATCACGTGACTGATCATGCACTGATCACGTGGCTATCATGCACTGCTCACGTGGCTGATCATGCAACGATCACGTAGGAACCATGTACTGGTCACGTGACTGATCATGCACTGATCACGTACTGATCATGCACTGATCACGTGGCTCATCATGCACTGATCATGGCTGATCACACATGATCACGTGACTGATCATGCACTGATCACGTGGCTATCATGCACTGATCACGTGGCTGATCATGCACTGATCACGTGGCTATCATGCACTGATCACGTGGCTGATCACACACGATCACATGACTGATCATGCACTGATCACGTGGCTATCATGCACTGATCACGTGGCTATCATGCACTGATCACGTGCTGTCATGCACTGATCACGTGGCTATCATGCACTGATCACGTGGCTGATCACACACTGATCACATGACTGATCATGCACTGATCACGTGGCTATCATGCACTGATCACGTGGCTGATCATGCAATGATCACGTAGCTACCATGTACTGATCACGTGACTGATCATGCACTGATCACGTAATTGATCATGCACTGATCACGTGGCTGATCATGCACTGATCACGTGGCTGATCATGCACTGATCACGTAACTGATCATGCACTGATCACGTGACTGATCATGCACTGATCACGTGGCTATCATGCACTGATCACGTGGCTGATCATACACTGATCACGTGGCTGATCATGCACTGATCACGTGGCTGATCATGCACTGATCACGTGACTGATCATGCACTGATCACGTGTCTGATCATGCACTGATCACGTGGCTATCATGCACTGCTCACGTGGCTGATCATGCCATGATCACGCAGCTACCATGTACTGGTCACATGACTGATCATGCACTGATCACGTGACTGATCATGCAGTGATCACGTGGCTATCATGAACTACTCACGTGGCTGATCATGCAATGATCATGTAGCTACCATGTACAGGTCACGTGAATGATCATACACCCATCAGGTGACTGATCATGCACTGATCACGTGGCTATCATGCACTGATCACGAGACTGATCATGCACTGATCACGTCTATATCATGCACTGATCACATGACTGCCCATGCACTGATCACGTGGATGATCATACACTAATCTTGTGACAGATCATGCACTGATCACGTGGCTGATCATGCACTGATACCGTGACTGAGCATGGACTGATCACATGACTATCATGTAGTGATCACGTGACTTAATGGCGCTGATCATGTGACTGATCATGCGTGATCATGTTTGCTATCATACACTGATCATGTGCCTCTGGAGGCAATAAACAAAGAGCTGAGTAGGCACGAATCAAACAGTCAGCAGGCAATAATCATGGAACTCAGGTGTGAGGAATCATGCTGCTCAGCTGGCAATAATCAAGCAGCTGAGCAGGCAGGAATTATGCAGCACAGCTGGCAATTGTCAAGCAGATGACAGGCAGGAATCGTGCAGCTCAGCTGGCAATTGTCAAGCAGATGAGCAGACAGTAATCACGCAGCTCAGCAGGCCCAGATCACGTGACTGAGCATGCACTGTTCACGTGGCTGATCATACACTGATCACGTGATGATCATGCACTGATCACTTGGATATCATGCACTGATCACGTGGCTGATCATACACTGTTCACGTGTCTGACCATGCACTGATCACGTGGCTATCATGCACTGATCACGTGGCTGAACATGCACTGTTCACGTGGCTGATCACACACCTGTCACGTGACATATCATGCACTGATCACGTGGCACTCATGCACTGATCACGTGGCTGATCATACTCTGCTCACGTAACTCATGCACACATCACGTGGCTATCATGCACTGCTCACGTGGCTCGTCATGGAATGATCACGTAGCAACCATATACTGGTAACGTGACTGATCATGCAAAGATCACGTAAATGATCATGCACTGTTCACGTGACTGATCATGTACTGATCACGTGACTGATCATGCACTGATCACGTGGCTATCATGCTCTGCTCACGTGGCTGATCATGCAACGATCACGTAGCAACCATGTACTGGTCACGTGACTGATCATGCACTGATCACGTAATTGATCCTGCACTGATCACGTGGCTCATCATGCACTGATCACGTGGCTGATCACACATGTATCACGTGACTGATCATGCACTGATCCCGTGGCTCTCATGCACTGATCACGTGGCTGTCATGCACTGATCACGTGGATATCATGCACTGATCACGTGGCTGATCACACACGTATCACATGACTGATCATGCACTGATCACGTGGCTATCATGCACTGATCACGTGGCTATCATGCACTGATCACGTGGCTGATCAGGCAATGATCACGTAGCTACCATGTACTGGTCACGTGACTGATCATGCACTGATCACGTAATTGATCATGCACTGATCATGTGGCTGATCATGCACTGATCACGTGGCTGATCATACACTGATCACATGACTGATCATGCACTGATCACGTGACTGATCATGCACTGATCACGTGGCTATCATGCACTGATCACGTGGCTGATCATGCACTGATCACGTGACTGATCATGCACTGATCACGTGTCTGATCATGCACTGATCACGTGGCTATCATGCACTGCTCACGTGGCTGATCATGCCATGATCACGCAGCTACCATGTACTGGTCACATGACTGATCATGCACTGATCACGTGACTGATCATGCAGTGATCACGTGGCTATCATGAACTACTCACGTGGCTGATCATGCAATGATCATGTAGCTACCATGTACAGGTCACGTGAATGATCATACACCCATCAGGTGACTGATCATGCACTGATCACGTGGCTATCATGCACTGATCACGAGACTGATCATGCACTGTTCACGTCTATATCATGCACTGATCACATGACTGCCCGTGCACTGATCACGTGGATGATCATACACTAATCTTGTGACAGATCATGCACTGATCACGTGGCTGATCATGCACTGATACCGTGACTGAGCATGGACTGATCACATGACTATCATGTAGTGATCACGTGACTTAATGGCGCTGATCATGTGACTGATCATGCGCTGATCATGTTTGCTATCATACACTGATCATGTGCCTCTGGAGGCAATAAACAAAGAGCTGAGTAGGCACGAATCAAACAGTCAGCAGGCAATAATCATGGAACTCAGGTGTGAGGAATCATGCTGCTCAGCTGGCAATAATCAAGCAGCTGAGCAGGCAGGAATTACGCAGCACAGCTGGCAATTGTCAAGCAGATGACAGGCAGGAATCGTGCAGCTCAGCTGGCAATTGTCAAGCAGATGAGCAGACAGTAATCACGCAGCTCAGCAGGCCCAGATCACGTGACTGAGCATGCACTGTTCACGTGGCTGATCATACACTGATCACGTGATGATCATGCACTGATCACTTGGATATCATGCACTGATCACGTGGCTGATCATACACTGTTCACGTGTCTGACCATGCACTGATCACGTGGCTGATCATACACTGCTCACGTAACTGATCATGCACTGATCACGTGGCTATCATGCACTGATCACGTGGCTGAACATGCACTGTTCACGTGGCTGATCACACACCTGTCACGTGACATATCATGCACTGATCACGTGGCACTCATGCACTGATCACGTGGCTGATCATACTCTGCTCACGTAACTCATGCACACATCACGTGGCTATCATGCACTGCTCACGTGGCTCGTCATGGAATGATCACGTAGCAACCATATACTGGTAACGTGACTGATCATGCAAAGATCACGTAAATGATCATGCACTGTTCACGTGACTGATCATGTACTGATCACGTGACTGATCATGCACTGACCACGTGGCTATCATGCTCTGCTCACGTGGCTGATCATGCAACGATCACGTAGCAACCATGTACTGGTCACGTGACTGATCATGCACTGATCACGTAATTGATCCTGCACTGATCACGTGGCTCATCATGCACTGATCACGTGGCTGATCACACATGTATCACGTGACTGATCATGCACTGATCACGTGGCTCTCATGCACTGATCACGTGGCTGTCATGCACTGATCACGTGGATATCATGCACTGATCACGTGGCTGATCACACACGTATCACATGACTGATCATGCACTGATCACGTGGCTATCATGCACTGATCACGTGGCTATCATGCACTGATCACGTGGCTGATCATGCACTGATCACGTGGCTATCATGCACTGATCACGTAACTGATCATGCACTGATCACGTAGCTATCATGCACTGATCACGTGACTGATCATGCACTGATCACGTAATTGATCATGCACTGATCACGTGGCTGATCATGCACTGATCACGTGGCTGATCATGCACTGATCACGTGGCTGATCATGCACTGATCACGTGACTGATCATGCACTGATCACGTGGCATCATGCACTGATCACGTGGCTGATCATGCACTGATCACGTGGCTGATCATGCACTGATCACGTGGCTGATCATGCACTGATCACGTGACTGATCATGCACTGATCACGTGGCTGATCATGCACTGATCACGTGGCTATCATGCACTGATCACGTGGCTGATCATGCATGATCACGGCTATCATGCACTGATCACGTGACTGATCATGCACTGATCACGTGACTGATCATGCACTGATCACGTGGCTATCATGCACTGCTCACGTGGCTGATCATGCCATGATCACGCAGCTACCATGTACTGGTCACATGACTGATCATGCACTGATCACGTGACTGATCATGCAGTGATCACGTGGCTATCATGCACTACTCACGTGGCTGATCATGCAATGATCATGTAGCTACCATGTACAGGTCACGTGAATGATCATACACCCATCAGGTGACTGATCATGCACTGATCACGTGGCTATCATGCACTGATCACGAGACTGATCATGCACTGATCACGTCTATATCATGCACTGATCACATGACTGCCCATGCACTGATCACGTGGATGATCATACACTAATCTTGTGACAGATCATGCACTGATCACGTGGCTGATCATGCACTGATACCGTGACTGAGCATGGACTGATCACATGACTATCATGTAGTGATCACGTGACTTAATGGCGCTGATCATGTGACTGATCATGCGCTGATCATGTTTGCTATCATACACTGATCATGTGCCTCTGGAGGCAATAAACAAAGAGCTGAGTAGGCACGAATCAAACAGTCAGCAGGCAATAATCATGGAACTCAGGTGTGAGGAATCATGCTGCTCAGCTGGCAATAATCAAGCAGCTGAGCAGGCAGGAATTACGCAGCACAGCTGGCAATTGTCAAGCAGATGACAGGCAGGAATCGTGCAGCTCAGCTGGCAATTGTCAAGCAGATGAGCAGACAGTAATCACGCAGCTCAGCAGGCCCAGATCACGTGACTGAGCATGCACTGTTCACGTGGCTGATCATACACTGATCACGTGATGATCATGCACTGATCACTTGGATATCATGCACTGATCACGTGGCTGATCATACACTGTTCACGTGTCTGACCATGCACTGATCACGTGGCTGATCATACACTGCTCACGTAACTGATCATGCACTGATCACGTGGCTATCATGCACTGATCACGTGGCTGAACATGCACTGTTCACGTGGCTGATCACACACCTGTCACGTGACATATCATGCACTGATCACGTGGCACTCATGCACTGATCACGTGGCTGATCATACTCTGCTCACGTAACTCATGCACATCACGTGGCTATCATGCACTGCTCACGTGGCTCGTCATGGAATGATCACGTAGCAACCATATACTGGTCACGTGACTGATCATGCAAAGATCACGTAAATGATCATGCACTGTTCACGTGACTGATCATGTACTGATCACGTGACTGATCATGCACTGATCACGTGGCTATCATGCTCTGCTCACGTGGCTGATCATGCAACGATCACGTAGCAACCATGTACTGGTCACGTGACTGATCATGCACTGATCACGTAATTGATCCTGCACTGATCACGTGGCTCATCATGCACTGATCACGTGGCTGATCACACATGTATCACGTGACTGATCATGCACTGATCCGTGGCTCTCATGCACTGATCACGTGGCTGTCATGCACTGATCACGTGGATATCATGCACTGATCACGTGGCTGATCACACACGTATCACATGACTGATCATGCACTGATCACGTGGCTATCATGCACTGATCACGTGGCTATCATGCACTGATCACGTGGCTGATCATGCAATGATCACGTGCTACCATGTACTGTCACGTGACTGATCATGCACTGATCACGTGATTGATCATGCACTGATCACGTGGCTGATCATGCACTGATCACGTGGCTGATCATGCACTGATCACGTGACTGATCATGCACTGATCACGTGACTGATCATGCACTGATCACGTGGCTATCATGCACTGATCACGTGGCTGATCATACACTGATCACGTGACTGATCATGCACTGATCACGTGGCTGATCATGCACTGATCACGTGACTGATCATGCACTGATCACGTGGCTGATCATGCACTGATCACGTGACTGATCATGCACTGATCACGTGGCTGATCATGCACTGATCACGTGGCTATCATGCACTGATCACGTGGCTGATCATGCATGATCACGCAGCTATCATGCACTGATCACGTGACTGATCATGCACTGATCACGTGATGATCATGCACTGATCACGTGGATATCATGCACTGATCACGTGGCTGATCATGCACTGATCACGTGTCTGATCATGCACTGATCACGTGGCTGATCATGCACTGATCACGTGACTGATCATGCACTGATCACGTGGCTATCATGCACTGATCACGTGGCTGAACATGCACTGATCACGTGGCTGATCACACACCTGTCACGTGACATATCATGCACTGATCACGCACTCATGCACTGATCACGTGGCTGATCATACACTGATCACGTAACTCATGCACTGATCACGTGGCTATCATGCACTGATCACGTGGCTGTCATGGAATGATCACGTAGCAACCATATACTGGTCACGTGACTGATCATGCAAGATCACTAAATGATCATGCACTGTTCACGTGACTGATCATGCACTGATCACGTGACTGATCATGCACTGATCACGTGGCTATCATGCACTGCTCACGTGGCTGATCATGCAACGATCACGTAGCAACCATGTACTGGTCACGTGACTGATCATGCACTGATCACGTGATTGATCATGCACTGATCACGTGGCTCATCATGCACTGATCACGTGGCTGATCACACATGTATCACGTGACTGATCATGCACTGATCACGTGGCTCATGCACTGATCACGTGGCTGTCATGCACTGATCACGTGGATATCATGCACTGATCACGTGGCTGATCACACACGATCACGTGACTGATCATGCACTGATCACGTGGCTGATCATGCACTGATCACGTGGCTATCATGCACTGATCACGTGGCTACCATGTACTGATCACGTGACTGATCATGCAATGATCACGTAATTGTTCATGTACTGGTCACGTGACTGATCATGCACTGATCACGTAATTGATCATGCACTGATCATGTGGCTGATCATGCACTGATCACGTGGCTGATCATAGACTGATCACATAACTGATCATGCACTGATCACGTGACTGATCATGCACTGATCACGTGGCTATCATGCACTGATCACGTGGCTGACATACACTGATCACGTGCCTGGTCATGCACTGATCACGTGGCTGATCATGCACTGATCACGTGACTGATCATGCACTGATCACGTGTCTGATCATGCACTGATCACGTGGCTATCATGCACTGCTCACGTGGCTGATCATGCCATGATCACGCAGCTACCATGTACTGGTCACATGACTGATCATGCACTGATCACGTGACTGATCATGCAGTGATCACGTGGCTATCATGCACTACTCACGTGGCTGATCATGCAATGATCATGTAGCTACCATGTACAGGTCACGTGAATGATCATACACCCATCAGGTGACTGATCATGCACTGATCACGTGGCTATCATGCACTGATCACGAGACTGATCATGCACTGTTCACGTCTATATCATGCACTGATCACATGACTGCCCATGCACTGATCACGTGGATGATCATACACTAATCTTGTGACAGATCATGCACTGATCACGTGGCTGATCATGCACTGATACCGTGACTGAGCATGGACTGATCACATGACTATCATGTAGTGATCACGTGACTTAATGGCGCTGATCATGTGACTGATCATGCGCTGATCATGTTTGCTATCATACACTGATCATGTGCCTCTGGAGGCAATAAACAAAGAGCTGAGTAGGCACGAATCAAACAGTCAGCAGGCAATAATCATGGAACTCAGTGTGAGGAATCATGCTGCTCAGCTGGCAATAATCAAGCAGCTGAGCAGGCAGGAATTACGCAGCACAGCTGGCAATTGTCAAGCAGATGACAGGCAGGAATCGTGCAGCTCAGCTGGCAATTGTCAAGCAGATGAGCAGACAGTAATCACGCAGCTCAGCAGGCCCAGATCACGTGACTGAGCATGCACTGTTCACGTGGCTGATCATACACTGATCACGTGATGATCATGCACTGATCACTTGGATATCATGCACTGATCACGTGGCTGATCATACACTGTTCACGTGTCTGACCATGCACTGATCACGTGGCTGATCATGCACTGCTCACGTAACTGATCATGCACTGATCACGTGGCTATCATGCACTGATCACGTGGCTGAACATGCACTGTTCACGTGGCTGATCACACACCTGTCACGTGACATATCATGCACTGATCACGTGGCACTCATGCACTGATCACGTGGCTGATCATACTCTGCTCACGTAACTCATGCACACATCACGTGGCTATCATGCACTGCTCACGTGGCTCGTCATGGAATGATCACGTAGCAACCATATACTGGTCACGTGACTGATCATGCAAAGATCACGTAAATGATCATGCACTGTTCACGTGACTGATCATGTACTGATCACGTGACTGATCATGCACTGATCACGTGGCTATCATGCTCTGCTCACGTGGCTGATCATGCAACGATCACGTAGCAACCATGTACTGGTCACGTGACTGATCATGCACTGATCACGTAATTGATCCTGCACTGATCACGTGGCTCATCATGCACTGATCACGTGGCTGATCACACATGTATCACGTGACTGATCATGCACTGATCACGTGGCTCTCATGCACTGATCACGTGGCTGTCATGCACTGATCACGTGGATATCATGCACTGATCACGTGGCTGATCACACACGTATCACATGACTGATCATGCACTGATCACGTGGCTATCATGCACTGATCACGTGGCTGATCATGCAATGATCACGAGCTACCATGTACTGGTCACGTGACTGATCATGCACTGATCACGTAATTGATCATGCACTGATCATGTGGCTGATCATGCACTGATCACGTGGCTGATCATGCACTGATCACGTAACTGATCATGCACTGATCACGTGACTGATCATGCACTGATCACGTGGCTATCATGCACTGATCACGTGGCTGACATACACTGATCACGTGCCTGATCATGCACTGATCACGTGGCTGATCATGCACTGATCACGTGACTGATCATGCACTGATCACGTGTCTGATCATGCACTGATCACGTGACTGATCATGCACTGATCACGTGACTGATCATGCACTGATCACGTGGCTATCATGCACTGCTCACGTGGCTGATCATGCATGATCACGCAGCTATCATGCACTGGTCACGTGACTGATCATGCACTGATCACGTGACTGATCATGCACTGATCACGTGGCTATCATGCACTGATCACGTGGCTGATCATGCACTGATCACGTGACTGATCATGCACTGATCACGTGGCTGATCATGCACTGATCACGTGACTGATCATGCACTGATCACGTGGCTATCATGCACTGATCACGTGGCTGATCATGCACTGATCACGTGGCTGATCATGCACTGATCACGTGACTATCATGCACTGATCACGTGCATCATGCACTGATCACGTGGCTGATCATGCACTGATCACGTGACTCATGCACTGATCACGTGGCTATCATGCACTGATCACGTGGCTGATCATGCACTGATCACGTAGCTACCATGTACTGATCACGTGACTGATCATGCACTGATCACGTAACTGATCATGCACTGATCACGTGACTGATCATGCACTGATCACGTGACTGATCATGCACTGATCACGTGGCTGATCATGCACTGATCACGTAGCTACCATGCACTGGTCACGTGACTGATCATGCACTGATCACGTAACTGATCATGCACTGATCACGTGGCTGATCATGCACTGATCACGTGGCTGATCATGCACTGATCACGTGACTGATCATGCACTGATCACGTGACTGATCATGCACTGATCACGTGGCTGATCATGCACTGATCACGTGGCTGATCATGCACTGATCACGTGGCTGATCATGCACTGATCACGTGGCTGATCATGCACTGATCACGTGACTGATCATGCACTGATCACGTGACTGATCATGCACTGATCACGTGACTGATCATGCACTGATCACGTGGCTGATCATGCACTGATCACGTGGCTATCATGCACTGATCACGTGGCTGATCATGCATGATCACGTAGCTATCATGCACTGATCACGTGACTGATCATGCACTGATCACGTGACTGATCATGCACTGTTCACGTCTATATCATGCACTGATCACATGACTGCCATGCACTGATCACGTGGATGATCATACACTAATCTTGACAGATCATGCACTGATCACGTGGCTGATCATGCACTGATACCGTGACTGAGCATGGACTGATCACATGACTATCATGTAGTGATCACGTGACTTAATGGCGCTGATCATGTGACTGATCATGCGCTGATCATGTTTGCTATCATACTGATCATGTGCCTCTGGAGGCAATAAACAAAGAGCTGAGTAGGCACGAATCAAACAGTCAGCAGGCAATAATCATGGAACTCAGGTGTGAGGAATCATGCTGCTCAGCTGGCAATAATCAAGCAGCTGAGCAGGCAGGAATTACGCAGCACAGCTGGCAATTGTCAAGCAGATGACAGGCAGGAATCGTGCAGCTCAGCTGGCAATTGTCAAGCAGATGAGCAGACAGTAATCACGCAGCTCAGCAGGCCCAGATCACGTGACTGAGCATGCACTGTTCACGTGGCTGATCATACACTGATCACGTGATGATCATGCACTGATCACTTGGATATCATGCACTGATCACGTGGCTGATCATACACTGTTCACGTGTCTGACCATGCACTGATCACGTGGCTGATCATACACTGCTCACGTAACTGATCATGCACTGATCACGTGGCTATCATGCACTGATCACGTGGCTGAACATGCACTGTTCACGTGGCTGATCACACACCTGTCACGTGACATATCATGCACTGATCACGTGGCACTCATGCACTGATCACGTGGCTGATCATACTCTGCTCACGTAACTCATGCACACATCACGTGGCTATCATGCACTGCTCACGTGGCTCGTCATGGAATGATCACGTAGCAACCATATACTGGTCACGTGACTGATCATGCAAAGATCACGTAAATGATCATGCACTGTTCACGTGACTGATCATGTACTGATCACGTGACTGATCATGCACTGATCACGTGGCTATCATGCTCTGCTCACGTGGCTGATCATGCAACGATCACGTAGCAACCATGTACTGGTCACGTGACTGATCATGCACTGATCACGTAATTGATCCTGCACTGATCACGTGGCTCATCATGCACTGATCACGTGGCTGATCACACATGTATCACGTGACTGATCATGCACTGATCACGTGGCTATCATGCACTGATCACGTGGCTGTCATGCACTGATCACGTGGATATCATGCACTGATCACGTGGCTGATCACACACGTATCACATGACTGATCATGCACTGATCACGTGGCTATCATGCACTGATCACGTGGCTATCATGCACTGATCACGTGGCTGATCATGCAATGATCACGTAGCTACCATGTACTGGTCACGTGACTGATCATGCACTGATCACGTAATTGATCATGCACTGATCATGTGGCTGATCATGCACTGATCACGTGGCTGATCATGCACTGATCATGACTGATCATGCACTGATCACGTGACTGATCATGCACTGATCACGTGGCTATCATGCACTGATCACGTGGCTGATCATGCACTGATCACGTGGCTGATCATGCACTGATCACGTGGCTGATCATGCACTGATCACGTGACTGATCATGCACTGATCACGTGACTGATCATGCACTGATCACGTGACTGATCATGCACTGATCACGTGACTGATCATGCACTGATCACGTGGCTATCATGCACTGATCACGTGGCTGATCACACTGATCACGCAGCTATCATGCACTGATCACGTGACTGATCATGCACTGATCACGTGGCTGATCATGCACTGATACCGTGACTGAGCATGGACTGATCACATGACTATCATGTAGTGATCACGTGACTTAATGGCGCTGATCATGTGACTGATCATGCGCTGATCATGTTTGCTATCATACACTGATCATGTGCCTCTGGAGGCAATAAACAAAGAGCTGAGTAGGCACGAATCAAACAGTCAGCAGGCAATAATCATGGAACTCAGGTGTGAGGAATCATGCTGCTCAGCTGGCAATAATCAAGCAGCTGAGCAGGCAGGAATTACGCAGCACAGCTGGCAATTGTCAAGCAGATGACAGGCAGGAATCGTGCAGCTCAGCTGGCAATTGTCAAGCAGATGAGCAGACAGTAATCACGCAGCTCAGCAGGCCCAGATCACGTGACTGAGCATGCACTGTTCACGTGGCTGATCATACACTGATCACGTGATGATCATGCACTGATCACTTGGATATCATGCACTGATCACGTGGCTGATCATACACTGTTCACGTGTCTGACCATGCACTGATCACGTGGCTGATCATACACTGCTCACGTAACTGATCATGCACTGATCACGTGGCTATCATGCACTGATCACGTGGCTGAACATGCACTGTTCACGTGGCTGATCACACACCTGTCACGTGACATATCATGCACTGATCACGTGGCACTCATGCACTGATCACGTGGCTGATCATACTCTGCTCACGTAACTCATGCACACATCACGTGGCTATCATGCACTGCTCACGTGGCTCGTCATGGAATGATCACGTAGCAACCATATACTGGTCACGTGACTGATCATGCAAAGATCACGTAAATGATCATGCACTGTTCACGTGACTGATCATGTACTGATCACGTGACTGATCATGCACTGATCACGTGGCTATCATGCACTGCTCACGTGGCTGATCATGCAACGATCACGTAGCAACCATGTACTGGTCACGTGACTGATCATGCACTGATCACGTAATTGATCATGCACTGATCACGTGGCTCATCATGCACTGATCACGTGGCTGATCACACATGTATCACGTGACTGATCATGCACTGATCACGTGGCTATCATGCACTGATCACGTGGCTGTCATGCACTGATCACGTGGATATCATGCACTGATCACGTGCTGATCACACACGTATCACATGACTGATCATGCACTGATCACGTGGCTATCATGCACTGATCACGTGGCATCATGCACTGATCACGTGGCTGATCATGCACTGATCACGTAGCTACCATGCACTGATCACGTGACTGATCATGCACTGATCACGTAATTGATCATGCACTGATCACGTGGCTGATCATGCACTGATCACGTGGCTGATCACACATCATCACATAACTGATCATGCACTGATCACGTGACTGATCATGCACTGATCACGTGGCTATCATGCACTGATCACGTGGCTGTCATGCACTGATCACGTGGATATCATGCACTGATCACGTGGCTGATCATGCACTGATCACATGACTGATCATGCACTGATCACGTGGTGATCATGCACTGATCACGTGGCTATCATGCACTGATCACGTGGCTGATCATGCAATGATCACGTAGCTACCATGTACTGGTCACGTGACTGATCATGCACTGATCACGTGACTGATCATGCACTGATCACGTGGCTGATCATGCACTGATCACGTGGCTGATCATACTGATCACGTGACTGATCATGCACTGATCACGTGACTGATCATGCACTGATCACGTGGCTATCATGCACTGATCACGTGGCTGATCATGCACTGATCACGTGCTGATCATGCACTGATCACGTGACTGATCATGCACTGATCACGTGGCTGATCATGCACTGATCACGTGGCTATCATGCACTGATCACGTGGCTGATCATGCCATGATCACGAGCTACCATGTACTGGTCACATGACTGATCATGCACTGATCACGTGACTGATCATGCACTGATCACGTGGCTATCATGCACTACTCACGTGGCTGATCATGCAATGATCATGTAGCTACCATGTACAGGTCACGTGAATGATCATACACCCATCAGGTGACTGATCATGCACTGATCACGTGGCTATCATGCACTGATCACGAGACTGATCATGCACTGTTCACGTCTATATCATGCACTGATCACATGACTGCCCGTGCACTGATCACGTGGATGATCATACACTAATCTTGTGACAGATCATGCACTGATCACGTGGCTGATCATGCACTGATACCGTGACTGAGCATGGACTGATCACATGACTATCATGTAGTGATCACGTGACTTAATGGCGCTGATCATGTGACTGATCATGCGCTGATCATGTTTGCTATCATACACTGATCATGTGCCTCTGGAGGCAATAAACAAAGAGCTGAGTAGGCACGAATCAAACAGTCAGCAGGCAATAATCATGGAACTCAGGTGTGAGGAATCATGCTGCTCAGCTGGCAATAATCAAGCAGCTGAGCAGGCAGGAATTACGCAGCACAGCTGGCAATTGTCAAGCAGATGACAGGCAGGAATCGTGCAGCTCAGCTGGCAATTGTCAAGCAGATGAGCAGACAGTAATCACGCAGCTCAGCAGGCCCAGATCACGTGACTGAGCATGCACTGTTCACGTGGCTGATCATACACTGATCACGTGATGATCATGCACTGATCACTTGGATATCATGCACTGATCACGTGGCTGATCATACACTGTTCACGTGTCTGACCATGCACTGATCACGTGGCTGATCATACACTGCTCACGTAACTGATCATGCACTGATCACGTGGCTATCATGCACTGATCACGTGGCTGAACATGCACTGTTCACGTGGCTGATCACACACCTGTCACGTGACATATCATGCACTGATCACGTGGCACTCATGCACTGATCACGTGGCTGATCATACTCTGCTCACGTAACTCATGCACACATCACGTGGCTATCATGCACTGCTCACGTGGCTCGTCATGGAATGATCACGTAGCAACCATATACTGGTCACGTGACTGATCATGCAAAGATCACGAATGATCATGCACTGTTCACGTGACTGATCATGTACTGATCACGTGACTGATCATGCACTGATCACGTGGCTATCATGCTCTGCTCACGTGGCTGATCATGCAACGATCACGTAGCAACCATGTACTGGTCACGTGACTGATCATGCACTGATCACGTAATTGATCCTGCACTGATCACGTGGCTCATCATGCACTGATCACGTGGCTGATCACACATGTATCACGTGACTGATCATGCACTGATCACGTGGCTATCATGCACTGATCACGTGGCTGTCATGCACTGATCACGTGGATATCATGCACTGATCACGTGGCTGATCACATCGTATCACATGACTGATCATGCACTGATCACGTGGCTATCATGCACTGATCACGTGGCTATCATGCACTGATCACGTGGCTGATCATGCAATGATCACGTAGCTATCATGCACTGATCACGTGACTGATCATGCACTGATCACGTAATTGATCATGCACTGATCATGTGGCTGATCATGCACTGATCACGTGGCTGATCATACACTGATCACGTGACTGATCATGCACTGATCACGTGACTGATCATGCACTGATCACGTGGCTATCATGCACTGATCACGTGGCTGATCATGCACTGATCACGTGGCTGATCATGCACTGATCACGTGACTGATCATGCACTGATCACGTGGCTGATCATGCACTGATCACGTGGCTATCATGCACTGATCACGTGGCTGATCATGCATGATCACGCAGCTACCATGTACTGATCACATGACTGATCATGCACTGATCACGTGACTGATCATGCACTGATCACGTGGCTATCATGCACTACTCACGTGGCTGATCATGCAATGATCATGTAGCTACCATGTACTGGTCACGTGAATGATCATACACCCATCAGGTGACTGATCATGCACTGATCACGTGGCTATCATGCACTGATCACGTGACTGATCATGCACTGTTCATGCCTATATCATGCACTGATCATGATGATGCCATGCACTGATCACGTGGATGATCATACACTGAACTTGTGACAGATCATGCACTGATCATGGCTGATCATGCACTGATACCGTGACTGAGCATGGACTGATCACATGACTATCATGCACTGATCACGTGACTTAATGCACTGATCATGTGACTGATCATGCACTGATCATGTTTGCTATCATACACTGATCATGTGCTCTGGAGGCAATAAACAAAGAGCTGAGTAGGCACGAATCAAACAGTCAGCAGGCAATAATCATGGAACACAGGTGTGAGGAATCATGCTGCTCAGCTGGCAATAATCAAGCAGCTGAGCAGGCAGGAATTACGAGCACAGCTGGCAATTGTCAAGCAGATGACAGGCAGGAATCGTGCAGCTCAGCTGGCAATTGTCAAGCAGATGAGCAGACAGTAACACGCAGCTCAGCAGGCCTGATCACGTGACTGAGCATGCACTGTCACGTGGCTGATCATGCACTGATCACGTGACTGATCATGCACTGATCACGTGGCTGATCATGCACTGATCACGTAGCTACCATGCACTGGTCACGTGACTGATCATGCACTGATCACGTAACTGATCATGCACTGATCACGTGGCTGATCATGCACTGATCACGTGGCTGATCATGCACTGATCACGTGACTGATCATGCACTGATCACGTGACTGATCATGCACTGATCACGTGGCTATCATGCACTGATCACGTGGCTGATCATGCACTGATCACGTGGCTGATCATGCACTGATCACGTGGCTGATCATGCACTGATCACGTGACTGATCATGCACTGATCACGTGGCTGATCATGCACTGATCACGTGACTGATCATGCACTGATCACGTGACTGATCATGCACTGATCACGGCTATCATGCACTGATCACGTGGCTGATCATGCCATGATCACGTAGCTACCATGCACTGATCACATGACTGATCATGCACTGATCACGTGACTGATCATGCACTGATCACGTCTATATCATGCACTGATCACATGACTGCCATGCACTGATCACGTGGATGATCATACACTAATCTTGACAGATCATGCACTGATCACGTGGCTGATCATGCACTGATACCGTGACTGAGCATGGACTGATCACATGACTATCATGTAGTGATCACGTGACTTAATGGCGCTGATCATGTGACTGATCATGCGCTGATCATGTTTGCTATCATACACTGATCATGTGCCTCTGGAGGCAATAAACAAAGAGCTGAGTAGGCACGAATCAAACAGTCAGCAGGCAATAATCATGGAACTCAGGTGTGAGGAATCATGCTGCTCAGCTGGCAATAATCAAGCAGCTGAGCAGGCAGGAATTACGCAGCACAGCTGGCAATTGTCAAGCAGATGACAGGCAGGAATCGTGCAGCTCAGCTGGCAATTGTCAAGCAGATGAGCAGACAGTAATCACGCAGCTCAGCAGGCCCAGATCACGTGACTGAGCATGCACTGTTCACGTGGCTGATCATACACTGATCACGTGATGATCATGCACTGATCACTTGGATATCATGCACTGATCACGTGGCTGATCATACACTGTTCACGTGTCTGACCATGCACTGATCACGTGGCTGATCATACACTGCTCACGTAACTGATCATGCACTGATCACGTGGCTATCATGCACTGATCACGTGGCTGAACATGCACTGTTCACGTGGCTGATCACACACCTGTCACGTGACATATCATGCACTGATCACGTGGCACTTATGCACTGATCACGTGGCTGATCATACTCTGCTCACGTAACTCATGCACACATCACGTGGCTATCATGCACTGCTCACGTGGCGTCATGGAATGATCACGTAGCAACCATATACTGGTCACGTGACTGATCATGCACTGATCACGTGAATGATCATGCACTGTTCACGTGACTGATCATGTACTGATCACGTGACTGATCATGCACTGACCACGTGGCTATCATGCTCTGCTCACGTGGCTGATCATGCAACGATCACGTAGCAACCATGTACTGGTCACGTGACTGATCATGCACTGATCACGTAATTGATCCTGCACTGATCACGTGGCTCATCATGCACTGATCACGTGGCTGATCACACATGTATCACGTGACTGATCATGCACTGATCCCGTGGCTCATGCACTGATCACGTGGCTGTCATGCACTGATCACGTGGATATCATGCACTGATCACGTGGCTGATCACACACGTATCACATGACTGATCATGCACTGATCACGGCTATCATGCACTGATCACGTGGCTATCATGCACTGATCACGTGGCTGATCAGGCACTGATCACGTAGCTACCATGTGGTCACGTGACTGATCATGCACTGATCACGTAATTGATCATGCACTGATCACGTGGCTGATCATGCACTGATCACGTGGCTGATCATGCACTGATCACATGACTGATCATGCACTGATCACGTGGACTGATCATGCACTGATCACGTGGCTCATGCACTGATCATGGCTGACATACACTGATCACGTGCCTGATCATGCACTGATCACGTGGCTGATCATGCACTGATCACGTGACTGATCATGCACTGATCACGTGGCTGATCATGCACTGATCACGTGACTGATCATGCACTGATCACGTCTGATCATGCACTGATCACGTGGCTATCATGCACTGATCACGTGGCTGATCATGCACTGATCACGCAGCTATCATGCACTGATCACGTGACTGATCATGCACTGATCACGTGGCTGATCATGCACTGATACCGTGACTGAGCATGGACTGATCACATGACTATCATGTAGTGATCACGTGACTTAATGGCGCTGATCATGTGACTGATCATGCACTGATCATGTTTGCTATCATACACTGATCATGTGCCTCTGGAGGCAATAAACAAAGAGCTGAGTAGGCACGAATCAAACAGTCAGCAGGCAATAATCATGGAACTCAGGTGTGAGGAATCATGCTGCTCAGCTGGCAATAATCAAGCAGCTGAGCAGGCAGGAATTACGCAGCACAGCTGGCATTGTCAAGCAGATGACAGGCAGGAATCGTGCAGCTCAGCTGGCAATTGTCAAGCAGATGAGCAGACAGTAATCACGCAGCTCAGCAGGCCCTGATCACGTGACTGAGCATGCACTGTTCACGTGGCTGATCATACACTGATCACGTGATGATCATGCACTGATCACTTGGATATCATGCACTGATCACGTGGCTGATCATACACTGTTCACGTGTCTGACCATGCACTGATCACGTGGCTGATCACACTGCTCACGTAACTGATCATGCACTGATCACGTGGCTATCATGCACTGATCACGTGGCTGAACATGCACTGTTCACGTGGCTGATCACACACCTGTCACGTGACATATCATGCACTGATCACGTGGCACTCATGCACTGATCACGTGGCTGATCATACTCTGCTCACGTAACTCATGTGCACATCACGTGGCTATCATGCACTGCTCACGTGGCTCGTCATGGAATGATCACGTAGCAACCATATACTGGTCACGTGACTGATCATGCAAGATCACGTAAATGATCATGCACTGTTCACGTGACTGATCATGTACTGATCACGTGACTGATCATGCACTGATCACGTGGCTATCATGCTCTGCTCACGTGGCTGATCATGCAACGATCACGTAGCAACCATGTACTGGTCACGTGACTGATCATGCACTGATCACGTAATTGATCCTGCACTGATCACGTGGCTCATCATGCACTGATCACGTGGCTGATCACACATGTATCACGTGACTGATCATGCACTGATCACGTGGCTCTCATGCACTGATCACGTGGCTGTCATGCACTGATCACGTGGATATCATGCACTGATCACGTGGCTGATCACACACGATCACATGACTGATCATGCACTGATCACGTTATCATGCACTGATCACGGCTATCATGCACTGATCACGTGGCTGATCATGCAATGATCACGAGCTACCATGTACTGGTCACGTGACTGATCATGCACTGATCACGACTGATCATGCACTGATCACGTGGCTGATCATGCACTGATCACGTGGCTGATCATGCACTGATCACGTGACTGATCATGCACTGATCACGTGACTGATCATGCACTGATCACGTGGGATCATGCACTGATCACGGCTGTCATGCACTGATCACGTGGCTATCATGCACTGATCACGTGGCTGATCACACACTGATCACATGACTGATCATGCACTGATCACGTGGCTGATCATGCACTGATCACGTGGCTATCATGCACTGATCACGTGGCTGATCAGGCAATGATCACGTAGCTACCATGTACTGGTCACGTGACTGATCATGCACTGATCACGACTGATCATGCACTGATCACGTGGCTGATCATGCACTGATCACGCTGATCATGCACTGATCACGTAACTGATCATGCACTGATCACGTGACTGATCATGCACTGATCACGTGGCTATCATGCACTGATCACGTGGCTGATCATGCACTGATCACGTGGCTGATCATGCACTGATCACGTGACTGATCATGCACTGATCACGTGTCTGATCATGCACTGATCACGTGGCTATCATGCACTGCTCACGTGGCTGATCATGCCATGATCACGCAGCTACCATGTACTGGTCACATGACTGATCATGCACTGATCACGTGACTGATCATGCAGATCACGTGGCTATCATGCACTACTCACGTGGCTGATCATGCAATGATCATGTAGCTACCATGTACAGGTCACGTGAATGATCATACACCCATCAGGTGACTGATCATGCACTGATCACGTGGCTATCATGCACTGATCACGAGACTGATCATGCACTGTTCACGTCTATATCATGCACTGATCACATGACTGCCCATGCACTGATCACGTGGATGATCATACACTAATCTTGTGACAGATCATGCACTGATCACGTGGCTGATCATGCACTGATACCGTGACTGAGCATGGACTGATCACATGACTATCATGTAGTGATCACGTGACTTAATGGCGCTGATCATGTGACTGATCATGCGCTGATCATGTTTGCTATCATACACTGATCATGTGCCTCTGGAGGCAATAAACAAAGAGCTGAGTAGGCACGAATCAAACAGTCAGCAGGCAATAATCATGGAACTCAGGTGTGAGGAATCATGCTGCTCAGCTGGCAATAATCAAGCAGCTGAGCAGGCAGGAATTACGCAGCACAGCTGGCAATTGTCAAGCAGATGACAGGCAGGAATCGTGCAGCTCAGCTGGCAATTGTCAAGCAGATGAGCAGACAGTAATCACGCAGCTCAGCAGGCCCAGATCACGTGACTGAGCATGCACTGTTCACGTGGCTGATCATACACTGATCACGTGATGATCATGCACTGATCACTTGGATATCATGCACTGATCACGTGGCTGATCATACACTGTTCACGTGTCTGACCATGCACTGATCACGTGGCTGATCATACACTGCTCACGTAACTGATCATGCACTGATCACGTGGCTATCATGCACTGATCACGTGGCTGAACATGCACTGTTCACGTGGCTGATCACACACCTGTCACGTGACATATCATGCACTGATCACGTGGCACTCATGCACTGATCACGTGGCTGATCATACTCTGCTCACGTAACTCATGCACACATCACGTGGCTATCATGCACTGCTCACGTGGCTCGTCATGGAATGATCACGTAGCAACCATATACTGGTCACGTGACTGATCATGCAAAGATCACGTAAATGATCATGCACTGTTCACGTGACTGATCATGTACTGATCACGTGACTGATCATGCACTGATCACGTGGCTATCATGCTCTGCTCACGTGGCTGATCATGCACGATCACGAGCAACCATGTACTGGTCACGTGACTGATCATGCACTGATCACGTAATTGATCCTGCACTGATCACGTGGCTCATCATGCACTGATCACGTGGCTGATCACACATGTATCACGTGACTGATCATGCACTGATCCGTGGCTCATGCACTGATCACGTGGCTGTCATGCACTGATCACGTGGATATCATGCACTGATCACGTGGCTGATCACACACGTATCACATGACTGATCATGCACTGATCACGTGGCTATCATGCACTGATCACGTGGCTATCATGCACTGATCACGTGGCTGATCATGCAATGATCACGTAGCTACCATGTACTGGTCACGTGACTGATCATGCACTGATCACGTAATTGATCATGCACTGATCATGTGGCTGATCATGCACTGATCACGTGGCTGATCATACACTGATCACATAACTGATCATGCACTGATCACGTGACTGATCATGCACTGATCACGTGGCTATCATGCACTGATCACTTGGCTGGACATACACTGATCACGTGCCTGGTCATGCACTGATCACGTGGCTGATCATGCACTGATCACGTGACTGATCATGCACTGATCACGTGTCTGATCATGCACTGATCACGTGGCTATCATGCACTGCTCACGTGGCTGATCATGCCATGATCACGCAGCTACCATGTACTGGTCACATGACTGATCATGCACTGATCACGTGACTGATCATGCAGTGATCACGTGGCTATCATGCACTACTCACGTGGCTGATCATGCAATGATCATGTAGCTACCATGTACAGGTCACGTGAATGATCATACACCCATCAGGTGACTGATCATGCACTGATCACGTGGCTATCATGCACTGATCACGAGACTGATCATGCACTGATCACGTCTATATCATGCACTGATCACATGACTGCCCATGCACTGATCACGTGGATGATCATACACTAATCTTGTGACAGATCATGCACTGATCACGTGGCTGATCATGCACTGATACCGTGACTGAGCATGGACTGATCACATGACTATCATGTAGTGATCACGTGACTTAATGGCACTGATCATGTGACTGATCATGCGCTGATCATGTTTGCTATCATACACTGATCATGTGCCTCTGGAGGCAATAAACAAAGAGCTGAGTAGGCACGAATCAAACAGTCAGCAGGCAATAATCATGGAACTCAGGAATCATGCTGCTCAGCTGGCAATAATCAAGCAGCTGAGCAGGCAGGAATTACGCAGCACAGCTGGCAATTGTCAAGCAGATGACAGGCAGGAATCGTGCAGCTCAGCTGGCAATTGTCAAGCAGATGAGCAGACAGTAATCACGCAGCTCAGCAGGCCCAGATCACGTGACTGAGCATGCACTGTTCACGTGGCTGATCATACACTGATCACGTGATGATCATGCACTGATCACTTGGATATCATGCACTGATCACGTGGCTGATCATACACTGTTCACGTGTCTGACCATGCACTGATCACGTGGCTGATCATACACTGCTCACGTAACTGATCATGCACTGATCACGTGGCTGATCATACACTGATCACGTGTCTGAACATGCACTGATCACGTGGCTGATCACACACCTGTCACGTGACATATCATGCACTGATCACGTGGCACTCATGCACTGATCACGTGGCTGATCATGCACTGATCACGTGGCTATCATGCACTGATCACGTGGCTGATCATGCAATGATCACGTAGCTACATGTACTGTCACGTGACTGATCATGCACTGATCACGTGACTGATCATGCACTGATCACGTGGCTGATCATGCACTGATCACGTGGCTGATCATGCACTGATCACGTGACTGATCATGCACTGATCACGTGACTGATCATGCACTGATCACGTGGCTGATCATGCACTGATCACGTGGCTGATCATGCACTGATCACGTGGCTGATCATGCACTGATCACGTGGCTGATCATGCACTGATCACGTGACTGATCATGCACTGATCACGTGGCTGATCATGCACTGATCACGTGACTGATCATGCACTGATCACGTGGCTGATCATGCACTGATCACGTGGCTATCATGCACTGATCACGTGGCTGATCATGCATGATCACGCAGCTATCATGCACTGATCACATGACTGATCATGCACTGATCACGTGACTGATCATGCACTGATCACGTGGCTGATCATGCACTGATCACGTGGCTGATCATGCACTGATCACGTGTCTGATCATGCACTGATCACGTGGCTGATCATGCACTGATCACGTAACTGATCATGCACTGATCACGTGGCTATCATGCACTGATCACGTGGCTGATCATGCACTGATCACGTGGCTGATCATGCACTGATCACGTGACTATCATGCACTGATCACGTGGAATCATGCACTGATCACGTGGCTGATCATACACTGATCACGTGACTCATGCACACATCACGTGGCTATCATGCACTGATCACGTGGCTGTCATGCAATGATCACGTAGCAACCATATACTGGTCACGTGACTGATCATGCACTGATCACGTAAATGACATGCACTGATCACGTGACTGATCATGCACTGATCACGTGACTGATCATGCACTGATCACGTGGCTCATCATGCACACGCGTGGCTGATCATGCAACGATCACGTAGCAATCATGCACTGATCACGTGACTGATCATGCACTGATCACGTAATTGATCATGCACTGATCACGTGGCTGATCATGCACTGATCACGTGGCTGATCATGCACATGATCACGTGACTGATCATGCACTGATCACGTGGCTATCATGCACTGATCACGTGGCTGATCATGCACTGATCACGTGGCTATCATGCACTGATCACGTGGCTGATCACACACGATCACGTGACTGATCATGCACTGATCACGTGGCTATCATGCACTGATCACGTGGCTGATCATGCACTGATCACGTGGATATCATGCACTGATCACGTGGCTGATCACACACGATCACGTGACTGATCATGCACTGATCACGTGGCTATCATGCACTGATCACGTGGCTATCATGCACTGATCACGTGGCTGATCATGCAATGATCACGTAGCTACCATGTACTGGTCACGTGACTGATCATGCACTGATCACGTAATGATCATGCACTGATCACGTGGCTGATCATGCACTGATCACGTGGCTGATCATGCACTGATCACATAACTGATCATGCACTGATCACGTGACTGATCATGCACTGATCACGTGGCTATCATGCACTGATCACGTGGCTGACATGCACTGATCACGTGGCTGGTCATGCACTGATCACGTGGCTGATCATGCACTGATCACGTGACTGATCATGCACTGATCACGTGTCTGATCATGCACTGATCACGTGGCTATCATGCACTGCTCACGTGGCTGATCATGCCATGATCACGCAGCTACCATGTACTGGTCACATGACTGATCATGCACTGATCACGTGACTGATCATGCAGTGATCACGTGGCTATCATGCACTACTCACGTGGCTGATCATGCAATGATCATGTAGCTACCATGTACAGGTCACGTGAATGATCATACACCCATCAGGTGACTGATCATGCACTGATCACGTGGCTATCATGCACTGATCACGGACTGATCATGCACTGATCACGTCTATATCATGCACTGATCACATGACTGCCCATGCACTGATCACGTGGATGATCATACACTAATCTTGTGACAGATCATGCACTGATCACGTGGCTGATCATGCACTGATACCGTGACTGAGCATGGACTGATCACATGACTATCATGTAGTGATCACGTGACTTAATGGCGCTGATCATGTGACTGATCATGCGCTGATCATGTTTGCTATCATACACTGATCATGTGCCTCTGGAGGCAATAAACAAAGAGCTGAGTAGGCACGAATCAAACAGTCAGCAGGCAATAATCATGGAACTCAGGTGTGAGGAATCATGCTGCTCAGCTGGCAATAATCAAGCAGCTGAGCAGGCAGGAATTACGCAGCACAGCTGGCAATTGTCAAGCAGATGACAGGCAGGAATCGTGCAGCTCAGCTGGCAATTGTCAAGCAGATGAGCAGACAGTAATCACGCAGCTCAGCAGGCCCAGATCACGTGACTGAGCATGCACTGTTCACGTGGCTGATCATACACTGATCACGTGATGATCATGCACTGATCACTTGGATATCATGCACTGATCACGTGGCTGATCATACACTGTTCACGTGTCTGACCATGCACTGATCACGTGGCTGATCATACACTGCTCACGTAACTGATCATGCACTGATCACGTGGCTATCATGCACTGATCACGTGGCTGAACATGCACTGTTCACGTGGCTGATCACACACCTGTCACGTGACATATCATGCACTGATCACGTGGCACTCATGCACTGATCACGTGGCTGATCATACTCTGCTCACGTAACTCATGCACACATCACGTGGCTATCATGCACTGCTCACGTGGCTCGTCATGGAATGATCACGTAGCAACCATATACTGGTCACGTGACTGATCATGCAAGATCACGAATGATCATGCACTGTTCACGTGACTGATCATGTACTGATCACGTGACTGATCATGCACTGATCACGTGGCTATCATGCTCTGCTCACGTGGCTGATCATGCAACGATCACGTAGCAACCATGTACTGGTCACGTGACTGATCATGCACTGATCACGTAATTGATCCTGCACTGATCACGTGGCTCATCATGCACTGATCACGTGGCTGATCACACATGTATCACGTGACTGATCATGCACTGATCCCGTGGCTCTCATGCACTGATCACGTGGCTGTCATGCACTGATCACGTGGATATCATGCACTGATCACGTGGCTGATCACACACGTATCACATGACTGATCATGCACTGATCACGTGGCTATCATGCACTGATCACGTGGCTATCATGCACTGATCACGTGGCTGATCATGCAATGATCACGTAGCTACCATGTACTGGTCACGTGACTGATCATGCACTGATCACGTATTGATCATGCACTGATCACGTGGCTGATCATGCACTGATCACGTGGCTGATCATACTGATCACACTGATCATGCACTGATCACGTGACTGATCATGCACTGATCACGTGGCTATCATGCACTGATCACTTGGCTGATCATACACTGATCACGTGCCTGTCATGCACTGATCACGTGGCTGATCATGCACTGATCACGTGACTGATCATGCACTGATCACGTCTGATCATGCACTGATCACGTGGCTATCATGCACTGCTCACGTGGCTGATCATGCCATGATCACGCAGCTACCATGTACTGGTCACATGACTGATCATGCACTGATCACGTGACTGATCATGCACTGATCACGTGGCTATCATGAACTACTCACGTGGCTGATCATGCAATGATCATGTAGCTACCATGTACAGGTCACGTGAATGATCATACACCCATCAGGTGACTGATCATGCACTGATCACGTGGCTATCATGCACTGATCACGAGACTGATCATGCACTGATCACGTCTATATCATGCACTGATCACATGACTGCCCGTGCACTGATCACGTGGATGATCATACACTAATCTTGTGACAGATCATGCACTGATCACGTGGCTGATCATGCACTGATACCGTGACTGAGCATGGACTGATCACATGACTATCATGTAGTGATCACGTGACTTAATGGCACTGATCATGTGACTGATCATGCGCTGATCATGTTTGCTATCATACACTGATCATGTGCCTCTGGAGGCAATAAACAAAGAGCTGAGTAGGCACGAATCAAACAGTCAGCAGGCAATAATCATGGAACTCAGGTGTGAGGAATCATGCTGCTCAGCTGGCAATAATCAAGCAGCTGAGCAGGCAGGAATTACGCAGCACAGCTGGCAATTGTCAAGCAGATGACAGGCAGGAATCGTGCAGCTCAGCTGGCAATTGTCAAGCAGATGAGCAGACAGTAATCACGCAGCTCAGCAGGCCCAGATCACGTGACTGAGCATGCACTGTTCACGTGGCTGATCATACACTGATCACGTGATGATCATGCACTGATCACTTGGATATCATGCACTGATCACGTGGCTGATCATACACTGTTCACGTGTCTGACCATGCACTGATCACGTGGCTGATCATACACTGCTCACGTAACTGATCATGCACTGATCACGTGGCTATCATGCACTGATCACGTGGCTGAACATGCACTGTTCACGTGGCTGATCACACACTGTCACGTGACTATCATGCACTGATCACGTGGCACTCATGCACTGATCACGTGGCTGATCATGCACTGATCACGTGGTCATGCACTGATCACGTGGCTGATCATGCACTGATCACGTGGCTACCATGCACTGATCACGTGACTGATCATGCACTGATCACGTGACTGATCATGCACTGATCACGTGGCTGATCATGCACTGATCACGTGGCTGATCATGCACTGATCACGTGACTGATCATGCACTGATCACGTGGCTGATCATGCACTGATCACGTGGCTATCATGCACTGATCACGTGGCTGATCATGCACTGATCACGTGACTGATCATGCACTGATCACGTGGCTGATCATGCACTGATCACGTGACTGATCATGCACTGATCACGTGGCTGATCATGCACTGATCACGTGACTGATCATGCACTGATCACGTGGCTGATCATGCACTGATCACGTGGCTATCATGCACTGATCACGTGGCTGATCATGCACTGATCACGTGGCTACCATGCACTGATCACGTGACTGATCATGCACTGATCACGTGATGATCATGCACTGATCACGTGGCTATCATGCACTGATCACGTGGCTGATCATGCACTGATCACGTGCTGATCATGCACTGATCACGTGGCTGATCATGCACTGATCACGTAACTGATCATGCACTGATCACGTGGCATCATGCACTGATCACGTGGCTGATCATGCACTGATCACGTGGCTGATCACACACTTCACGTGACTATCATGCACTGATCACGTGGCACTCATGCACTGATCACGTGGGATCATACACTGATCACGTAACTCATGCACTGATCACGTGGCTATCATGCACTGATCACGTGGCTGATCATGCAATGATCACGTAGCAACCATATACTGGTCACGTGACTGATCATGCACTGATCACGTAAATGATCATGCACTGTTCACGTGACTGATCATGCACTGATCACGTGACTGATCATGCACTGATCACGTGGCTATCATGCACTGCTCACGGCTGATCATGCACTGATCACGTAGCAACCATGCACTGGTCACGTGACTGATCATGCACTGATCACGTAATTGATCATGCACTGATCACGTGGCTCATCATGCACTGATCACGTGGCTGATCACACATGATCACGTGACTGATCATGCACTGATCACGTGGCTATCATGCACTGATCACGTGGCTGTCATGCACTGATCACGTGGATACATGCACTGATCACGTGGCTGATCACACACGATCACGTGACTGATCATGCACTGATCACGTGGCTGATCATGCACTGATCACGTGGCTGATCATGCACTGATCACGTGGCTATCATGCACTGATCACGTGGCTGATCATGCACTGATCACGTGGCTACCATGCACTGATCACGTGACTGATCATGCACTGATCACGTAATTGATCATGCACTGATCACGTGGCTGATCATGCACTGATCACGTGGCTGATCATACACTGATCACACTGATCATGCACTGATCACGTGACTGATCATGCACTGATCACGTGGCTATCATGCACTGATCACGTGGCTGACATGCACTGATCACGTGGCTGATCATGCACTGATCACGTGGCTGATCATGCACTGATCACGTGACTGATCATGCACTGATCACGTGTCTGATCATGCACTGATCACGTGGCTATCATGCACTGCTCACGTGGCTGATCATGCCATGATCACGCAGCTACCATGTACTGGTCACATGACTGATCATGCACTGATCACGTGACTGATCATGCAGTGATCACGTGGCTATCATGCACTACTCACGTGGCTGATCATGCAATGATCATGTAGCTACCATGTACAGGTCACGTGAATGATCATACACCCATCAGGTGACTGATCATGCACTGATCACGTGGCTATCATGCACTGATCACGAGACTGATCATGCACTGATCACGTCTATATCATGCACTGATCACATGACTGCCCGCACTGATCACGTGGATGATCATACACTAATCTTGTGACAGATCATGCACTGATCACGTGGCTGATCATGCACTGATACCGTGACTGAGCATGGACTGATCACATGACTATCATGTAGTGATCACGTGACTTAATGGCGCTGATCATGTGACTGATCATGCGCTGATCATGTTTGCTATCATACACTGATCATGTGCCTCTGGAGGCAATAAACAAAGAGCTGAGTAGGCACGAATCAAACAGTCAGCAGGCAATAATCATGGAACTCAGGTGAGGAATCATGCTGCTCAGCTGGCAATAATCAAGCAGCTGAGCAGGCAGGAATTACGCAGCACAGCTGGCAATTGTCAAGCAGATGACAGGCAGGAATCGTGCAGCTCAGCTGGCAATTGTCAAGCAGATGAGCAGACAGTAATCACGCAGCTCAGCAGGCCCAGATCACGTGACTGAGCATGCACTGTTCACGTGGCTGATCATACACTGATCACGTGATGATCATGCACTGATCACTTGGATATCATGCACTGATCACGTGGCTGATCATACACTGTTCACGTGTCTGACCATGCACTGATCACGTGGCTGATCATACACTGCTCACGTAACTGATCATGCACTGATCACGTGGCTATCATGCACTGATCACGTGGCTGAACATGCACTGTTCACGTGGCTGATCACACACCTGTCACGTGACATATCATGCACTGATCACGTGGCACTCATGCACTGATCACGTGGCTGATCATACTCTGCTCACGTAACTCATGCACACATCACGTGGCTATCATGCACTGCTCACGTGGCTCGTCATGGAATGATCACGTAGCAACCATATACTGGTCACGTGACTGATCATGCAAGATCACGTAAATGATCATGCACTGTTCACGTGACTGATCATGTACTGATCACGTGACTGATCATGCACTGATCACGTGGCTATCATGCTCTGCTCACGTGGCTGATCATGCAACGATCACGTAGCAACCATGTACTGGTCACGTGACTGATCATGCACTGATCACGTAATTGATCCTGCACTGATCACGTGGCTCATCATGCACTGATCACGTGGCTGATCACACATGTATCACGTGACTGATCATGCACTGATCACGTGGCTCTCATGCACTGATCACGTGGCTGTCATGCACTGATCACGTGGATATCATGCACTGATCACGTGGCTGATCACACACGTATCACATGACTGATCATGCACTGATCACGTGGCTATCATGCACTGATCACGTGGCATCATGCACTGATCACGTGGCTGATCATGCAATGATCACGTAGCTACCATGTACTGGTCACGTGACTGATCATGCACTGATCACGTAATTGATCATGCACTGATCACGTGGCTGATCATGCACTGATCACGTGGCTGATCATGCACTGATCACATAACTGATCATGCACTGATCACGACTGATCATGCACTGATCACGTGGCTATCATGCACTGATCACGTGGCTGATCATACACTGATCACGTGCCTGATCATGCACTGATCACGTGGCTGATCATGCACTGATCACGTGACTGATCATGCACTGATCACGTGGCTGATCATGCACTGATCACGTGACTGATCATGCACTGATCACGTGGCTGATCATGCACTGATCACGTGGCTATCATGCACTGATCACGTGGCTGATCATGCCATGATCACGCAGCTACCATGCACTGATCACGTGACTGATCATGCACTGATCACGTGATGATCATGCACTGATCACGTGGATATCATGCACTGATCACGTGGCTGATCATACACTGATCACGTGTCTGATCATGCACTGATCACGTGGCTGATCATGCACTGATCACGTGACTGATCATGCACTGATCACGTGGCTATCATGCACTGATCACGTGGCTGATCATGCACTGATCACGTGGCTGATCACACACTGTCACGTGACTATCATGCACTGATCACGTGGCATCATGCACTGATCACGTGGCTGATCATACACTGATCACGTAACTCATGCACACATCACGTGGCTATCATGCACTGCTCACGGCTGTCATGGAATGATCACGTAGCAACCATATACTGGTCACGTGACTGATCATGCACTGATCACGTGACTGATCATGCACTGATCACGTGCTGATCATGCACTGATCACGTGACTGATCATGCACTGATCACGTGGCTATCATGCACTGATCACGTGGCTGATCATGCACGATCACGAGCAACCATGCACTGATCACGTGACTGATCATGCACTGATCACGTAATTGATCATGCACTGATCACGTGGCTGATCATGCACTGATCACGTGGCTGATCACACATGATCACGTGACTGATCATGCACTGATCACGTGGCTCATGCACTGATCACGTGGCTGATCATGCACTGATCACGTGATCATGCACTGATCACGTGGCTGATCACACACGATCACGTGACTGATCATGCACTGATCACGTGGCTATCATGCACTGATCACGTGGCTGATCATGCACTGATCACGTGGCTATCATGCACTGATCACGTGGCTGATCATGCAATGATCACGTAGCTATCATGTACTGATCACGTGGCTGATCATGCACTGATCACGTAATTGATCATGCACTGATCACGTGGCTGATCATGCACTGATCACGTGGCTGATCATGCACTGATCACGTGACTGATCATGCACTGATCACGTGACTGATCATGCACTGATCACGTGGCTATCATGCACTGATCACGTGGCTGATCATGCACTGATCACGTGACTGATCATGCACTGATCACGTGGCTATCATGCACTGATCACGTGGCTGATCATGCACTGATCACGTGGCTGATCATGCACTATCACGTGACTGATCATGCACTGATCACGCTGATCATGCACTGATCACGTGGCTGATCATGCACTGATCACGTGGCTGATCATGCACTGATCACGTGACTGATCATGCACTGATCACGTATATCATGCACTGATCACGTGGCTGATCATGCACTGATCACGTGGCTATCATGCACTGATCACGTGGCTATCATGCACTGATCACGTGGCTGATCATGCACTGATCACGTGACTGATCATGCACTGATCACGTGGCTGATCATGCACTGATCACGTGGCTATCATGCACTGCTCACGTGGCTGATCATGCCATGATCACGCAGCTACCATGTACTGGTCACATGACTGATCATGCACTGATCACGTGACTGATCATGCAGTGATCACGTGGCTATCATGCACTACTCACGTGGCTGATCATGCAATGATCATGTAGCTACCATGTACAGGTCACGTGAATGATCATACACCCATCAGGTGACTGATCATGCACTGATCACGTGGCTATCATGCACTGATCACGAGACTGATCATGCACTGATCACGTCTATATCATGCACTGATCACATGACTGCCCATGCACTGATCACGTGGATGATCATACACTAATCTTGTGACAGATCATGCACTGATCACGTGGCTGATCATGCACTGATACCGTGACTGAGCATGGACTGATCACATGACTATCATGTAGTGATCACGTGACTTAATGGCGCTGATCATGTGACTGATCATGCGCTGATCATGTTTGCTATCATACACTGATCATGTGCCTCTGGAGGCAATAAACAAAGAGCTGAGTAGGCACGAATCAAACAGTCAGCAGGCAATAATCATGGAACTCAGTGAGGAATCATGCTGCTCAGCTGGCAATAATCAAGCAGCTGAGCAGGCAGGAATTACGCAGCACAGCTGGCAATTGTCAAGCAGATGACAGGCAGGAATCGTGCAGCTCAGCTGGCAATTGTCAAGCAGATGAGCAGACAGTAATCACGCAGCTCAGCAGGCCCAGATCACGTGACTGAGCATGCACTGTTCACGTGGCTGATCATACACTGATCACGTGATGATCATGCACTGATCACTTGGATATCATGCACTGATCACGTGGCTGATCATACACTGTTCACGTGTCTGACCATGCACTGATCACGTGGCTGATCATACACTGCTCACGTAACTGATCATGCACTGATCACGTGGCTATCATGCACTGATCACGTGGCTGAACATGCACTGTTCACGTGGCTGATCACACACCTGTCACGTGACATATCATGCACTGATCACGTGGCACTCATGCACTGATCACGTGGCTGATCATACTCTGCTCACGTAACTCATGCACACATCACGTGGCTATCATGCACTGCTCACGTGGCTCGTCATGGAATGATCACGTAGCAACCATATACTGGTCACGTGACTGATCATGCACAGATCACGTAAATGATCATGCACTGTTCACGTGACTGATCATGTACTGATCACGTGACTGATCATGCACTGATCACGTGGCTATCATGCTCTGCTCACGTGGCTGATCATGCAACGATCACGTAGCAACCATGTACTGGTCACGAAATTGATCCTGCACTGATCACGTTGCTCATCATGCACTGATCACGTGGCTGATCACACATGTATCACGTGACTGATCATGCACTGATCACGTGGCTATCATGCACTGATCACGTGGATATCATGCCCTGATCACGTGGATATCATGCACTGATCACGTGGCTGATCACACACGTATCATGACTGATCATGCACTGATCACGTGGCTATCATGCACTGATCACGTGGCTATCATGCACTGATCACGTGGCTGATCATGCAATGATCACGTAGCTACCATGTACTGGTCACGTGACTGATCATGCACTGATCACGTGACTGATCATGCACTGATCACGTGGCTGATCATGCACTGATCACGTGGCTGATCATGCACTGATCACGTAACTGATCATGCACTGATCACGTGACTGATCATGCACTGATCACGTGGCTATCATGCACTGATCACGTGGCTGATCATGCACTGATCACGTGACTGATCATGCACTGATCACGTGCTGATCATGCACTGATCATGTAGCTACCATGCACTGGTCACGTGAATGATCATACACCCATCAGGTGACTGATCATGCACTGATCACGTGGCTATCATGCACTGATCACGGGACTGATCATGCACTGATCACGTCTATATCATGCACTGATCACATGACTGCATGTGCACTGATCACGTGGATGATCATACACTACTCTTGACTGATCATGCACTGATCACGTGGCTGATCATGCACTGATACCGTGACTGAGCATGGACTGATCACATGACTATCATGTAGTGATCACGTGACTTAATGGCACTGATCATGTGACTGATCATGCGCTGATCATGTTTGCTATCATACACTGATCATGTGCCTCTGGAGGCAATAAACAAAGAGCTGAGTAGGCACGAATCAAACAGTCAGCAGGCAATAATCATGGAACTCAGGTGTGAGAATCATGCTGCTCAGCTGGCAATAATCAAGCAGCTGAGCAGGCAGGAATTACGCAGCACAGCTGGCAATTGTCAAGCAGATGACAGGCAGGAATCGTGCAGCTCAGCTGGCAATTGTCAAGCAGATGAGCAGACAGTCACGCAGCTCAGCAGGCCCAGACACGTGACTGAGCATGCACTGATCACGTGGCTGATCATACACTGATCACGTGATGATCATGCACTGATCACGTGGCTATCATGCACTGATCACGTGGCTGATCATGCACTGATCACGTAACTGATCATGCACTGATCACGTGGCTATCATGCACTGATCACGTGGCTGATCATGCACTGATCACGTGGCTGATCATGCACTGATCACGTGACTCATGCACACATCACGTGGCTATCATGCACTGCTCACGTGGCTGTCATGCAATGATCACGAGCAACCATATACTGCACGTGACTGATCATGCACTGATCACGAATGATCATGCACTGTTCACGTGACTGATCATGCACTGATCACGTGACTGATCATGCACTGATCACGTGGCTATCATGCACTGATCACGTGGCTGATCATGCAACGATCACGTAGCAACCATGTACTGGTCACGTGACTGATCATGCACTGATCACGTAATTGATCATGCACTGATCACGTGGCTGATCATGCACTGATCACGTGGCTGATCACACATGATCACGTGACTGATCATGCACTGATCACGTGGCTATCATGCACTGATCACGTGGCTGATCACACTGATCACGTGGCTGATCATGCACTGATCACGTGGCTGATCATGCACTGATCACGTGACTGATCATGCACTGATCACGTGACTGATCATGCACTGATCACGTGGCTATCATGCACTGCTCACGTGGCTGATCATGCCATGATCACGCAGCTACCATGTACTGGTCACATGACTGATCATGCACTGATCACGTGACTGATCATGCAGTGATCACGTGGCTATCATGCACTACTCACGTGGCTGATCATGCAATGATCATGTAGCTACCATGTACAGGTCACGTGAATGATCATACACCCATCAGGTGACTGATCATGCACTGATCACGTGGCTATCATGCACTGATCACGAGACTGATCATGCACTGATCACGTCTATCATGCACTGATCACATGACTGCCCATGCACTGATCACGTGGATGATCATACACTAATCTTGTGACAGATCATGCACTGATCACGTGGCTGATCATGCACTGATACCGTGACTGAGCATGGACTGATCACATGACTATCATGTAGTGATCACGTGACTTAATGGCGCTGATCATGTGACTGATCATGCGCTGATCATGTTTGCTATCATACACTGATCATGTGCCTCTGGAGGCAATAAACAAAGAGCTGAGTAGGCACGAATCAAACAGTCAGCAGGCAATAATCATGGAACTCAGCTGTGAGGAATCATGCTGCTCAGCTGGCAATAATCAAGCAGCTGAGCAGGCAGGAATTACGCAGCACAGCTGGCAATTGTCAAGCAGATGACAGGCAGGAATCGTGCAGCTCAGCTGGCAATTGTCAAGCAGATGAGCAGACAGTAATCACGCAGCTCAGCAGGCCCAGATCACGTGACTGAGCATGCACTGTTCACGTGGCTGATCATACACTGATCACGTGATGATCATGCACTGATCACTTGGATATCATGCACTGATCACGTGGCTGATCATACACTGTTCACGTGTCTGACCATGCACTGATCACGTGGCTGATCATACACTGCTCACGTAACTGATCATGCACTGATCACGTGGCTATCATGCACTGATCACGTGGCTGAACATGCACTGTTCACGTGGCTGATCACACACCTGTCACGTGACATATCATGCACTGATCACGTGGCACTCATGCACTGATCACGTGGCTGATCATACTCTGCTCACGTAATCATGCACACATCACGTGGCTATCATGCACTGCTCACGTGGCTCGTCATGGAATGATCACGTAGCAACCATATACTGGTCACGTGACTGATCATGCAAAGATCACGTAAATGATCATGCACTGTTCACGTGACTGATCATGTACTGATCACGTGACTGATCATGCACTGATCACGTGGCTATCATGCTCTGCTCACGTGGCTGATCATGCAACGATCACGTAGCAACCATGCTGGTCACGACTGATCATGCACTGATCACGTAATTGATCCTGCACTGATCACGTGGCTCATCATGCACTGATCACGTGGCTGATCACACATATCACGTGACTGATCATGCACTGATCACGTGGCTCTCATGCACTGATCACGTGGCTGTCATGCACTGATCACGTGGATATCATGCACTGATCACGTGGCTGATCACACACGTATCACATGACTGATCATGCACTGATCACGTGGCTATCATGCACTGATCACGTGGCTATCATGCACTGATCACGTGGCTGATCATGCAATGATCACGTAGCTACCATGTACTGATCACGTGACTGATCATGCACTGATCACGTAATTGATCATGCACTGATCACGTGGCTGATCATGCACTGATCACGTGGCTGATCATGCACTGATCACATGACTGATCATGCACTGATCACGTGACTGATCATGCACTGATCACGTGGCTATCATGCACTGATCACGTGGCTGACATGCACTGATCACGTGACTGATCATGCACTGATCACGTGGCTGATCATGCAATGATCATGTAGCTACCATGTACAGGTCACGTGAATGATCATACACCCATCAGGTGACTGATCATGCACTGATCACGTGGCTATCATGCACTGATCACGAGACTGATCATGCACTGATCACGTCTATATCATGCACTGATCACATGACTGCATGTGCACTGATCACGTGGATGATCATACACTAATCTTGTGACAGATCATGCACTGATCACGTGGCTGATCATGCACTGATACCGTGACTGAGCATGGACTGATCACATGACTATCATGTAGTGATCACGTGACTTAATGGCGCTGATCATGTGACTGATCATGCGCTGATCATGTTTGCTATCATACACTGATCATGTGCCTCTGGAGGCAATAAACAAAGAGCTGAGTAGGCACGAATCAAACAGTCAGCAGGCAATAATCATGGAACTCAGGTGTGAGGAATCATGCTGCTCAGCTGGCAATAATCAAGCAGCTGAGCAGGCAGGAATTACGCAGCACAGCTGGCAATTGTCAAGCAGATGACAGGCAGGAATCGTGCAGCTCAGCTGGCAATTGTCAAGCAGATGAGCAGACAGTAATCACGCAGCTCAGCAGGCCCAGATCACGTGACTGAGCATGCACTGTTCACGTGGCTGATCATACACTGATCACGTGATGATCATGCACTGATCACTTGGATATCATGCACTGATCACGTGGCTGATCATACACTGTTCACGTGTCTGACCATGCACTGATCACGTGGCTGATCATACACTGCTCACGTAACTGATCATGCACTGATCACGTGGCTATCATGCACTGATCACGTGGCTGATCATGCACTGATCACGTGGCTGATCATACCTGCTCACGTAACTCATGCACACATCACGTGGCTATCATGCACTGCTCACGTGGCTCGTCATGGAATGATCACGAGCAACCATATACTGGTCACGTGACTGATCATGCACAGATCACGTAAATGATCATGCACTGTTCACGTGACTGATCATGTACTGATCACGTGACTGATCATGCACTGATCACGTGGCTATCATGCTCTGCTCACGTGGCTGATCATGCAACGATCACGTAGCAACCATGTACTGGTCACGTGACTGATCATGCACTGATCACGTAATTGATCATGCACTGATCACGTGGCTCATCATGCACTGATCACGTGGCTGATCACACATGATCACGTGACTGATCATGCACTGATCCGTGGCTATCATGCACTGATCACGTGGCTGTCATGCACTGATCACGTGGATATCATGCACTGATCACGTGGCTGATCACACACGTATCACATGACTGATCATGCACTGATCACGTGCTATCATGCACTGATCACGTGGCTATCATGCACTGATCACGTGGCTGATCATGCAATGATCACGTAGCTACCATGTACTGGTCACGTGACTGATCATGCACTGATCACGTAATTGATCATGCACTGATCACGTGGCTGATCATGCACTGATCACGTGGCTGATCATACACTGATCACATGACTGATCATGCACTGATCACGTGACTGATCATGCACTGATCACGTGGCTATCATGCACTGATCACGTGGCTGATCATGCACTGATCACGTGACTGATCATGCACTGATCACGTGGCTGATCATGCACTGATCACGTGACTGATCATGCACTGATCACGTGGCTGATCATGCACTGATCACGTGGACTGATCATGCACTGATCACGTGACTGATCATGCACTCACGTGGCTATCATGCACTGATCACGTGGCTGATCATGCATGATCACGCAGCTATCATGCACTGATCACGTGACTGATCATGCACTGATCACGTGATGATCATGCACTGATCACTGGATATCATGCACTGATCACGGCTGATCATGCACTGATCACGTGTGATCATGCACTGATCACGTGGCTGATCATGCACTGATCACGTGACTGATCATGCACTGATCACGTGGCTATCATGCACTGATCACGTGGCTGATCATGCACTGATCACGTGGCTGATCACACTGTCACGTGACTATCATGCACTGATCACGTGGACTCATGCACTGATCACGTGGCTGATCATACACTGATCACGTGACTCATGCACATCACGTGGCTATCATGCACTGCTCACGTGGCTGTCATGGAATGATCACGTAGCTACCATGCACTGGTCACGTGACTGATCATGCACTGATCACGTAATTGATCATGCACTGATCACGTGGCTGATCATGCACTGATCACGTGGCTGATCACACATGATCACGTGACTGATCATGCACTGATCACGTGGCTGATCATGCACTGATCACGTGGCTGATCATGCACTGATCACGTGGCTATCATGCACTGATCACGTGGCTGATCATGCACTGATCACGTGACTGATCATGCACTGATCACGTGGCTATCATGCACTGATCACGTGGCTATCATGCACTGATCACGTGGCTGATCATGCACTGATCACGTGGCTCATGCACTGATCACGTGACTGATCATGCACTGATCACGTGACTGATCATGCACTGATCACGTGGCTGATCATGCACTGATCACGTGGCTGATCATGCACTGATCACGTAACTGATCATGCACTGATCACGTGACTGATCATGCACTGATCACGTGACTGATCATGCACTGATCACGTGGCTGATCATGCACTGATCACGTGGCTGATCATGCACTGATCACGTGGCTACCATGTACTGGTCACGTGACTGATCATGCACTGATCACGTAATTGATCATGCACTGATCACGTGGCTCATCATGCACTGATCACGTGGCTGATCACACATGTATCACGTGACTGATCATGCACTGATCACGTGGCTATCATGCACTGATCACGTGGCTGATCATGCACTGATCACGTGGATATCATGCACTGATCACGTGGCTGATCACACACGTATCACATGACTGATCATGCACTGATCACGTGGCTATCATGCACTGATCACGTGGCTATCATGCACTGATCACGTGGCTGATCATGCACTGATCACGTAGCTACCATGTACTGATCACGTGACTGATCATGCACTGATCACGTAATTGATCATGCACTGATCACGTGGCTGATCATGCACTGATCACGTGGCTGATCATACACTGATCACGTAACTGATCATGCACTGATCACGTGACTGATCATGCACTGATCACGTGGCTATCATGCACTGATCACTGGCTGCACACTGATCACGTGCCTGATCATGCACTGATCACGTGGCTGATCATGCACTGATCACGTGACTGATCATGCACTGATCACGTGTCTGATCATGCACTGATCACGTGGCTATCATGCACTGCTCACGTGGCTGATCATGCCATGATCACGCAGCTACCATGTACTGGTCACATGACTGATCATGCACTGATCACGTGACTGATCATGCAGTGATCACGTGGCTATCATGCACTACTCACGTGGCTGATCATGCAATGATCATGTAGCTACCATGTACAGGTCACGTGAATGATCATACACCCATCAGGTGACTGATCATGCACTGATCACGTGGCTATCATGCACTGATCACGAGACTGATCATGCACTGATCACGTCTATATCATGCACTGATCACATGACTGCCCATGCACTGATCACGTGGATGATCATACACTAATCTTGTGACAGATCATGCACTGATCACGTGGCTGATCATGCACTGATACCGTGACTGAGCATGGACTGATCACATGACTATCATGTAGTGATCACGTGACTTAATGGCGCTGATCATGTGACTGATCATGCGCTGATCATGTTTGCTATCATACACTGATCATGTGCCTCTGGAGGCAATAAACAAAGAGCTGAGTAGGCACGAATCAAACAGTCAGCAGGCAATAATCATGGAACTCAGGTGTGAGGAATCATGCTGCTCAGCTGGCAATAATCAAGCAGCTGAGCAGGCAGGAATTACGCAGCACAGCTGGCAATTGTCAAGCAGATGACAGGCAGGAATCGTGCAGCTCAGCTGGCAATTGTCAAGCAGATGAGCAGACAGTAATCACGCAGCTCAGCAGGCCCAGATCACGTGACTGAGCATGCACTGTTCACGTGGCTGATCATACACTGATCACGTGATGATCATGCACTGATCACTTGGATATCATGCACTGATCACGTGGCTGATCATACACTGTTCACGTGTCTGACCATGCACTGATCACGTGGCTGATCATACACTGCTCACGTAACTGATCATGCACTGATCACGTGGCTATCATGCACTGATCACGTGGCTGAACATGCACTGTTCACGTGGCTGATCACACACCTGTCACGTGACATATCATGCACTGATCACGTGGCACTCATGCACTGATCACGTGGCTGATCATACTCTGCTCACGTAACTCATGCACACATCACGTGGCTATCATGCACTGCTCACGTGGCTCGTCATGGAATGATCACGTAGCAACCATATACTGGTCACGTGACTGATCATGCAAGATCACGTAAATGATCATGCACTGTTCACGTGACTGATCATGTACTGATCACGTGACTGATCATGCACTGATCACGTGGCTATCATGCTCTGCTCACGTGGCTGATCATGCAACGATCACGTAGCAACCATGTACTGGTCACGTGACTGATCATGCACTGATCACGTAATTGATCCTGCACTGATCACATGGTTATCAAGCACTGATCACGTGGATGATCACACACGTATCACGTGACTGATCACACACGTATCACGTGACTGATCATGCACTGATCACGTGGCTATCATGCACTGATCACGTGGCTATCATGCACTGATCACGTGGCTGATCATGCACTGATCACGCTATCATGGCGTGCTATCATGCACTGATCACGTGACTGATCATGCACTGATCACGTAATTGATCATGCACTGATCATGTGGCTGATCATGCACTGATCACGTGGCTGATCATACACTGATCACGTAACTGATCATGCACTGATCACGTGACTGATCATGCACTGATCACGTGGCTATCATGCACTGATCACTTGGCTGACATACACTGATCACGTGCCTGATCATGCACTGATCACGTGGCTGATCATGCACTGATCACGTGACTGATCATGCACTGATCACGTGTCTGATCATGCACTGATCACGTGGCTATCATGCACTGCTCACGTGGCTGATCATGCATGATCACGCAGCTACCATGTACTGGTCACATGACTGATCATGCACTGATCACGTGACTGATCATGCACTGATCACGTGGCTATCATGCACTACTCACGTGGCTGATCATGCAATGATCATGTAGCTACCATGTACAGGTCACGTGAATGATCATACACCCATCAGGTGACTGATCATGCACTGATCACGTGGCTATCATGCACTGATCACGAGACTGATCTAGCACTGTTCACGTCTATATCATGCACTGATCACATGACTGCCCATGCACTGATCACGTGGATGATCATACACTAATCTTGTGACAGATCATGCACTGATCACGTGGCTGATCATGCACTGATACCGTGACTGAGCATGGACTGATCACATGACTATCATGTAGTGATCACGTGACTTAATGGCGCTGATCATGTGACTGATCATGCGCTGATCATGTTTGCTATCATACACTGATCATGTGCCTCTGGAGGCAATAAACAAAGAGCTGAGTAGGCACGAATCAAACAGTCAGCAGGCAATAATCATGGAACTCAGGTGTGAGGAATCATGCTGCTCAGCTGGCAATAATCAAGCAGCTGAGCAGGCAGGAATTACGCAGCACAGCTGGCAATTGTCAAGCAGATGACAGGCAGGAATCGTGCAGCTCAGCTGGCAATTGTCAAGCAGATGAGCAGACAGTAATCACGCAGCTCAGCAGGCCCAGATCACGTGACTGAGCATGCACTGTTCACGTGGCTGATCATACACTGATCACGTGATGATCATGCACTGATCACTTGGATATCATGCACTGATCACGTGGCTGATCATACACTGTTCACGTGTCTGACCATGCACTGATCACGTGGCTGATCATGCACTGCTCACGTAACTGATCATGCACTGATCACGTGGCTATCATGCACTGATCACGTGGCTGAACATGCACTGTTCACGTGGCTGATCACACACCTGTCACGTGCTATATCCTGCACTGATCACGTGGCACTCATGCACTGATCACGTGGCTGATCATGCACTGATCACGTGGCTGATCACATGATCATCACGTGACTGATCATGCACTGATCACGTGGCTGATCATGCACTGATCGCGTGGCTATCATGCACTGATCACGTGGCTGATCATGCACTGATCATGTATGCACGATCATGCACTATCACGTGACTGATCATGCACTGATCACGTAATTGATCATGCACTGATCACGTGGCTGATCATGCACTGATCACGTGGCTGATCATGCACTGATCACGTGACTGATCATGCACTGATCACGTGGCTGATCATGCACTGATCACGTGGCTGATCATGCACTGATCGCGTGGCTATCATGCACTGATCACGTGGCTGATCACACATGTATCACGTGACTGATCATGCACTGATCACGTGGCTATCATGCACTGATCACGTGGCTATCATGCACTGATCACGTGGCTGATCATGCACTGATCACGTGGCTGATCATGCACTGATCACGTGACTGATCATGCACTGATCAATTGATCATGCACTGATCACGTGGCTGATCATGCACTGATCACGTGGCTGATCATGCACTGATCACGTGACTGATCATGCACTGATCACGTGACTGATCATGCACTGATCACGTGGCTGATCATGCACTGATCACGTGGCTGGACATGCACTGATCACGTGCCTGATCATGCACTGATCACGTGGCTGATCATGCACTGATCACGTGACTGATCATGCACTGATCACGTGGCTGATCATGCACTGATCACGTGACTGATCATGCACTGATCACGTGACTGATCATGCACTGATCACGTGGCTATCATGCACTGCTCACGTGGCTGATCATGCATGATCACGCAGCTACCATGTACTGGTCACATGACTGATCATGCACTGATCACGTGACTGATCATGCACTGATCACGTGGCTATCATGCACTACTCACGTGGCTGATCATGCAATGATCATGTAGCTACCATGTACAGGTCACGTGAATGATCATACACCCATCAGGTGACTGATCATGCACTGATCACGTGGCTATCATGCACTGATCACGAGACTGATCATGCACTGATCACGTCTATATCATGCACTGATCACATGACTGCCCATGCACTGATCACGTGGATGATCATACACTAATCTTGTGACAGATCATGCACTGATCACGTGGCTGATCATGCACTGATACCGTGACTGAGCATGGACTGATCACATGACTATCATGTAGTGATCACGTGACTTAATGGCGCTGATCATGTGACTGATCATGCGCTGATCATGTTTGCTATCATACACTGATCATGTGCCTCTGGAGGCAATAAACAAAGAGCTGAGTAGGCACGAATCAAACAGTCAGCAGGCAATAATCATGGAACTCAGGTGTGAGGAATCATGCTGCTCAGCTGGCAATAATCAAGCAGCTGAACAGGCAGGAATTATGCAGCACAGCTGGCAATTGTCAAGCAGATGAGCAGACAGTAATCACGCAGCTCAGCAGGCCCAGATCACGTGACTGAGCATGCACTGTTCACGTGGCTGATCATACACTGATCACGTGATGATCATGCACTGATCACTTGGATATCATGCACTGATCACGTGGCTGATCATACACTGTTCACGTGTCTGACCATGCACTGATCACGTGGCTGATCATACACTGCTCACGTAACTGATCATGCACTGATCACGTGGCTATCATGCACTGATCACGTGGCTGAACATGCACTGTTCACGTGGCTGATCACACACCTGTCACGTGACATATCATGCACTGATCACGTGGCACTCATGCACTGATCACGTGGCTGATCATGCTCTGCTCACGTAACTCATGCACACATCACGTGGCTATCATGCACTGCTCACGTGGCTCGTCATGGAATGATCACGTAGCAACCATATACTGGTAGCGTGACTGATCATGCAAAGATCACGTAAATGATCATGCACTGTTCACGTGACTGATCATGTACTGATCACGTGACTGATCATGCACTGATCACGTGGCTATCATGCACTGCTCACGTGGCTGATCATGCAGCGATCACGTAGCAACCATGTACTGGTCACGTGACTGATCATGCACTGATCACGTAATTGATCCTGCACTGATCACGTGGCTCATCATGCACTGATCACGTGGCTGATCACATGTATCACGTGACTGATCATGCACTGATCACGTGGCTCTCATGCACTGATCACGTGGCTGTCATGCACTGATCACGTGGATATCATGCACTGATCACGTGGCTGATCACACACGTATCACATGACTGATCATGCACTGATCACGTGGCTATCATGCACTGATCACGTGGCTATCATGCACTGATCACGTGGCTGATCATGCAATGATCACGTGGCTACCATGTACTGGTCACGTGACTGATCATGCACTGATCACGTAATTGATCATGCACTGATCATGTGGCTGATCATGCACTGATCACGTGGCTGATCATGCACTGATCACGTAACTGATCATGCACTGATCACGTGACTGATCATGCACTGATCACGTGGCTATCATGCACTGGCTGACATACACTGATCACGTGCCTGATCATGCACTGATCACGTGGCTGATCATGCACTGATCACGTGACTGATCATGCACTGATCACGTGTCTGATCATGCACTGATCACGTGGCTATCATGCACTGCTCCCGTGGCTGATCATGCCATGATCGCGCAGCTACCATGTACTGGTCACATGACTGATCATGCACTGATCACGTGACTGATCATGCAGTGATCACGTGGCTATCATGCACTACTCACGTGGCTGATCATGCAATGATCATGTAGCTACCATGTACAGGTCACGTGAATGATCATACACCCATCAGGTGACTGATCATGCACTGATCACGTGGCTATCATGCACTGATCACGAGACTGATCATGCACTGATCACGTCTATATCATGCACTGATCACATGACTGCCAGTGCACTGATCACGTGGATGATCATACACTAATCTTGTGACAGATCATGCACTGATCACGTGGCTGATCATGCACTGATACCGTGACTGAGCATGGACTGATCACATGACTATCATGTAGTGATCACGTGACTTAATGGCGCTGATCATGTGACTGATCATGCGCTGATCATGTTTGCTATCATACACTGATCATGTGCCTCTGGAGGCAATAAACAAAGAGCTGAGTAGGCACGAATCAAACAGTCAGCAGGCAATAATCATGGAACTCAGGTGTGAGGAATCATGCTGCTCAGCTGGCAATAATCAAGCAGCTGAGCAGGCAGGAATTACGCAGCACAGCTGGCAATTGTCAAGCAGATGACAGGCAGGAATCGTGCAGCTCAGCTGGCAATTGTCAAGCAGATGAGCAGACAGTAATCACGCAGCTCAGCAGGCCCAGATCACGTGACTGAGCATGCACTGTTCACGTGGCTGATCATACACTGATCACGTGATGATCATGCACTGATCACTTGGATATCATGCACTGATCACGTGGCTGATCATGCACTGTTCACGTGTCTGACCATGCACTGATCACGTGGCTGATCATACACTGCTCACGTAACTGATCATGCACTGATCACGTGGCTATCATGCACTGATCACGTGGCTGAACATGCACTGTTCGCGTGGCTGATCACACACCTGTCACGTGACATATCCTGCACTGATCACGTGGCACTCATGCACTGATCACGTGGCTGATCATACTCTGCTCACGTAACTCATGCACACATCACGTGGCTATTATGCACTGCTCACGTGGCTCGTCATGGAATGATCACGTAGCAACCATATACTGGTCACGTGACTGATCATGCAAAGATCACGTAAATGATCATGCACTGTTCGCGTGACTGATCATGTACTGATCACGTGACTGATCATGCACTGATCACGTGGCTATCATGCTCTGCTCCCGTGGCTGATCATGCAACGATCACGTAGCAACCATGTACTGGTCACGTGACTGATCATGCACTGATCACGTAATTGATCCTGCACTGATCACGTGGCTCATCATGCACTGATCACGTGGCTGATCACACCTGTATCACGTGACTGATCATGCACTGATCACGTGGCTCTCATGCACTGATCACGTGGCTGTCATGCACTGATCACGTGGATATCATGCACTGATCACGTGGCTGATCACACACGTATCACATGAATGATCATGCACTGATCACGTGGCTATCATGCACTGATCACGTGGCTATCATGCACTGATCACGTGGCTGATCATGCAATGATCACGTAGCTACCATGTACTGTCACGTGACTGATCATGCACTGAGCCCGTAATTGATCATGCACTGATCACGTGGCTGATCATGCACTGATCACGTGGCTGATCATGCACTGATCACGTAACTGATCATGCACTGATCACGTGACTGATCATGCACTGATCACGTGGCTATCATGCACTGATCACGTGGCTGATCATACACTGATCACGTGCCTGATCATGCACTGATCACGTGGCTGATCATGCACTGATCACGTGACTGATCATGCACTGATCACGTGGCTGATCATGCACTGATCATCGTGGCTATCATGCACTGATCACGTGGCTGATCATGCCATGATCACGCAGCTACCATGTACTGGTCACATGACTGATCATGCACTGATCACGTGACTGATCATGCACTGATCACGTGGCTATCATGCACTACTCACGTGGCTGATCATGCAATGATCATGTAGCTACCATGTACAGGTCACGTGAATGATCGTACACCCATCAGGTGACTGATCATGCACTGATCACGTGGCTATCATGCACTGATCACGAGACTGATCATGCACTGTTCGCGTCTATATCATGCACTGATCACATGACTGCCCATGCACTGATCACGTGGATGATCATACACTAATCATGTGACAGATCATGCACTGATCACGTGGCTGATCATGCACTGATACCGTGACTGAGCATGGACTGATCACATGACTATCATGTAGTGATCACGTGACTTAATGGCGCTGATCATGTGACTGATCATGCGCTGATCATGTTTGCTATCATACACTGATCATGTGCCTCTGGAGGCAATAAACAAAGAGCTGAGTAGGCACGAATCAAACAGTCAGCAGGCAATAATCATGGAACTCAGGTGTGAGGAATCATGCTGCTCAGCTGGCAATAATCAAGCAGCTGAGCAGGCAGGAATTCCGCAGCACAGCTGGCAATTGTCAAGCAGATGACAGGCAGGAATCGTGCAGCTCAGCTGGCAATTGTCAAGCAGATGAGCAGACAGTAATCACGCAGCTCAGCGGGCCCAGATCACGTGACTGAGCATGCACTGTTCACGTGGCTGATCATACACTGATCACGTGATGATCATGCACTGATCACTTGGATATCATGCACTGATCACGTGGCTGATCATACACTGTTCACGTGTCTGACCATGCACTGATCACGTGGCTGATCATACACTGCTCACGTAACTGATCATGCACTGATCACGTGGCTATCATGCACTGATCACGTGGCTGAACATGCACTGTTCACGTGGCTGATCACACACCTGTCACGTGACATATCCTGCACTGATCACGTGGCACTCATGCACTGATCGCGTGGCTGATCATACTCTGCTCACGTAACTCATGCACACATCACGTGGCTATTATGCACTGCTCACGTGGCTCGTCATGGAATGATCACGTAGCAACCATATACTGGTCACGTGACTGATCATGCAAAGATCACGTAAATGATCATGCACTGTTCACGTGACTGATCATGTACTGATCACGTGACTGATCATGCACTGATCACGTGGCTATCATGCACTGCTCACGTGGCTGATCATGCAACGATCACGTAGCAACCATGTACTGGTCACGTGACTGATCATGCACTGATCACGTAATTGATGCACTGATCACGTGGCTCATCATGCACTGATCACGTGGCTGATCACACATGTATCACGTGACTGATCATGCACTGATCACGTAGCTATCATGCACTGATCACGTGGCTGTCATGCACTGATCACGTGGATATCATGCACTGATCACGTGGCTGATCACACACGTATCACATGACTGATCATGCACTGATCACGTGGCTATCATGCACTGATCACGTGGCTATCATGCACTGATCACGTGGCTGATCAGGCAATGATCGCGTAGCTACCATGTACTGGTCACGTGACTGATCATGCACTGATCACGTAATTGATCATGCACTGATCACGTGGCTGATCATGCACTGATCACGTGGCTGATCATACACTGATCACGTAACTGATCATGCACTGATCACGTGACTGATCATGCACTGATCACGTGGCTATCATGCACTGATCACGTGGCTGACATACACTGATCACGTGCCTGATCATGCACTGATCGCGTGGCTGATCATGCACTGATCACGTGACTGATCATGCACTGATCACGTGTCTGATCATGCACTGATCACGTGGCTATCATGCACTGCTCACGTGGCTGATCATGCCATGATCACGCAGCTACCATGTACTGGTCACATGACTGATCATGCACTGATCACGTGACTGATCATGCACTGATCACGTGGCTATCATGCACTACTCACGTGGCTGATCATGCAATGATCATGTAGCTACCATGTACAGGTCACGTGAATGATCATACACCCATCAGGTGACTGATCATGCACTGATCACGTGGCTATCATGCACTGATCACGAGACTGATCATGCACTGATCACGTCTATATCATGCACTGATCACATGACTGCCCATGCACTGATCACGTGGATGATCATACACTAATCTTGTGACAGATCATGCACTGATCACGTGGCTGATCATGCACTGATACCGTGACTGAGCATGGACTGATCACATGACTATCATGTAGTGATCACGTGACTTAATGGCGCTGATCATGTGACTGATCATGCGCTGATCATGTTTGCTATCATACACTGATCATGTGCCTCTGGAGGCAATAAACAAAGAGCTGAGTAGGCACGAATCAAACAGTCAGCAGGCAATAATCATGGAACTCAGGTGTGAGGAATCATGCTGCTCAGCTGGCAATAATCAAGCAGCTGAGCAGGCAGGAATTACGCAGCACAGCTGGCAATTGTCAAGCAGATGACAGGCAGGAATCGTGCAGCTCAGCTGGCAATTGTCAAGCAGATGAGCAGACAGTAATCACGCAGCTCAGCAGGCCCTGATCACGTGACTGAGCATGCACTGTTCACGTGGCTGATCATACACTGATCACGTGATGATCATGCACTGATCACTTGGATATCATGCACTGATCACGTGGCTGATCATACACTGTTCACGTGTCTGACCATGCACTGATCACGTGGCTGATCATGCACTGCTCACGTAACTGATCATGCACTGATCACGTGGCTATCATGCACTGATCACGTGGCTGATCATGCACTGTTCACGTGGCTGATCACACACTGTCACGTGACATATCATGCACTGATCACGTGGCACATCATGCACTGATCACGTGGCTATCATGCACTGATCACGTGGCTCATCACTGATCACGTGACTGATCATGCACTGATCACGTGGCTGATCATGCACTGATCACGTGACTGATCATGCACTGATCACGTGGCTGATCATGCACTGATCACGTGGCTGATCATGCACTGTTCACGTGACTGATCATGCACTGATCACGTGACTGATCATGCACTGATCACGTGGCTGATCATGCACTGATCACGTGGCTGATCACATGATCACGTGCTGATCATGCACTGATCACGTGGCTGATCATGCACTGATCACGTGGCTGATCATGCACTGATCACGTGGCTATCATGCACTGATCACGTGGCTGATCATGCACTGATCACGTGACTGATCATGCACTGATCACGTGGCTATCATGCACTGATCACGTGGCTATCATGCACTGATCACGTGGCTGATCATGCACTGATCACGGGCTATCATGCACTGATCACGTGGCTGATCATGCACTGATCACGTATCATGCACTGATCACGTGACTGATCATGCACTGATCACGTAACTGATCATGCACTGATCACGTGGCTGATCATGCACTGATCACGTGGCTGATCATGCACTGATCACGTGGCTGATCATGCACTGATCGCGTGGCTGATCATGCACTGATCACGTGGCTGATCATGCACTGATCACGTGGCTGATCATGCACTGATCACGTGACTGATCATGCACTGATCACGTGGCTGATCATGCACTGATCACGTGACTGATCATGCACTGATCGTGTCTGATCATGCACTGATCACGTGGCTATCATGCACTGCTCACGTGGCTGATCATGCATGATCACGCAGCTACCATGTACTGGTCACATGACTGATCATGCACTGATCACGTGACTGATCATGCACTGATCACGTGGCTATCATGCACTACTCACGTGGCTGATCATGCAATGATCATGTAGCTACCATGTACAGGTCACGTGAATGATCATACACCCATCAGGTGACTGATCATGCACTGATCACGTGGCTATCATGCACTGATCACGTGACTGATCATGCACTGATCACGTCTATATCATGCACTGATCACATGACTGCCCATGCACTGATCACGTGGATGATCATACACTAATCATGTGACAGATCATGCACTGATCACGTGGCTGATCATGCACTGATACCGTGACTGAGCATGGACTGATCACATGACTATCATGTAGTGATCACGTGACTTAATGGCGCTGATCATGTGACTGATCATGCGCTGATCATGTTTGCTATCATACACTGATCATGTGCCTCTGGAGGCAATAAACAAAGAGCTGAGTAGGCACGAATCAAACAGTCAGCAGGCAATAATCATGGAACTCAGGTGTGAGGAATCATGCTGCTCAGCTGGCAAGCTAATCAAGCAAGATGACAGGCAGGAATCGTGCAGCTCAGCTGGCAATTGTCAAGCAGATGAGCAGACAGTAATCACGCAGCTCAGCAGGCCCTGATCACGTGACTGAGCATGCACTGTTCACGTGGCTGATCATACACTGATCACGTGATGATCATGCACTGATCACTTGGATATCATGCACTGATCACGTGGCTGATCATACACTGTTCACGTGTCTGACCATGCACTGATCACGTGGCTGATCATGCACTGCTCACGTAACTGATCATGCACTGATCACGTGGCTATCATGCACTGATCACGTGGCTGAACATGCACTGTTCACGTGGCTGATCACACACCTGTCACGTGACATATCATGCACTGATCACGTGGCACTCATGCACTGATCACGTGGCTGATCATACTCTGCTCACGTAACTCATGCACACATCACGTGGCTATCATGCACTGCTCACGTGGCTCGTCATGGAATGATCACGTAGCAACCATATACTGGTCACGTGACTGATCATGCAAGATCACGAATGATCATGCACTGTTCACGTGACTGATCATGTACTGATCACGTGACTGATCATGCACTGATCACGTGGCTATCATGCACTGCTCACGTGGCTGATCATGCAGCGATCACGTAGCAACCATGTACTGGTCACGTGACTGATCATGCACTGATCACGTAATTGATCATGCACTGATCACGTGGCTCATCATGCACTGATCACGTGGCTGATCACACATGTATCACGTGACTGATCATGCACTGATCACGTGGCTCTCATGCACTGATCACGTGGCTGTCATGCACTGATCACGTGGATATCATGCACTGATCACGTGGCTGATCACACACGTATCACATGACTGATCATGCACTGATCACGTGGCTATCATGCACTGATCACGTGGCTATCATGCACTGATCACGTGGCTGATCATGCACTGATCACGTAGCTACCATGTACTGGTCACGTGACTGATCATGCACTGATCACGTAATTGATCATGCACTGATCATGTGGCTGATCATGCACTGATCACGTGGCTGATCATGCACTGATCATGACTGATCATGCACTGATCACGTGACTGATCATGCACTGATCACGTGGCTATCATGCACTGATCACTTGGCTGACATGCACTGATCACGTGCCTGATCATGCACTGATCACGTGGCTGATCATGCACTGATCACGTGACTGATCATGCACTGATCACGTGACTGATCATGCACTGATCACGTGGCTATCATGCACTGATCACGTGGCTGATCATGCATGATCACGCAGCTACCATGTACTGGTCACATGACTGATCATGCACTGATCACGTGACTGATCATGCACTGATCACGTGGCTATCATGCACTACTCACGTGGCTGATCATGCAATGATCATGTAGCTACCATGTACAGGTCACGTGAATGATCATACACCCATCAGGTGACTGATCATGCACTGATCACGTGGCTATCATGCACTGATCACGAGACTGATCATGCACTGATCACGTCTATATCATGCACTGATCACATGACTGCCCATGCACTGATCACGTGGATGATCATACACTAATCATGTGACAGATCATGCACTGATCACGTGGCTGATCATGCACTGATACCGTGACTGAGCATGGACTGATCACATGACTATCATGTAGTGATCACGTGACTTAATGGCGCTGATCATGTGACTGATCATGCGCTGATCATGTTTGCTATCATACACTGATCATGTGCCTCTGGAGGCAATAAACAAAGAGCTGAGTAGGCACGAATCAAACAGTCAGCAGGCAATAATCATGGAACTCAGGTGTGAGGAATCATGCTGCTCAGCTGGCAATAATCAAGCAGCTGAGCAGGCAGGAATTACGCAGCACAGCTGGCAATTGTCAAGCAGATGACAGGCAGGAATCGTGCAGCTCAGCTGGCAATTGTCAAGCAGATGAGCAGACAGTAATCACGCAGCTCAGCAGGCCCTGATCACGTGACTGAGCATGCACTGTTCACGTGGCTGATCATACACTGATCACGTGATGATCATGCACTGATCGCTTGGATATCATGCACTGATCACGTGGCTGATCATACACTGTTCACGTGTCTGACCATGCACTGATCACGTGGCTGATCATACACTGCTCGCGTAACTGATCATGCACTGATCACGTGGCTATCATGCACTGATCACGTGGCTGAACATGCACTGTTCACGTGGCTGATCACACACCTGTCACGTGACATATCATGCACTGATCACGTGGCACTCATGCACTGATCACGTGGCTGATCATACTCTGCTCACGTAACTCATGCACACATCACGTGGCTATCATGCACTGCTCACGTGGCTCGTCATGGAATGATCACGTAGCAACCATATACTGGTCACGTGACTGATCATGCACTGATCACGTAAATGATCATGCACTGTTCACGTGACTGATCATGTACTGATCACGTGACTGATCATGCACTGATCACGTGGCTATCATGCACTGCTCACGTGGCTGATCATGCAACGATCACGTAGCAACCATGTACTGGTCACGTGGCTGATCATGCACTGATCACGTAATTGATCATGCACTGATCACGTGGCTCATCATGCACTGATCACGTGGCTGATCACATGTATCACGTGACTGATCATGCACTGATCACGTGGCTATCATGCACTGATCACGTGGCTGATCATGCACTGATCACGTGGCTATCATGCACTGATCACGTGGCTGATCACGCACCGATCACGTGACTGATCATGCACTGATCACGTGGCTATCATGCACTGATCACGTGGCTATCATGCACTGATCACGTGGCTATCATGCACTGATCACGTGGCTGATCATGCACTGATCACGTGGCTATCATGTACTGGTCACGTGACTGATCATGCACTGATCACGTGGCTGATCATGCACTGATCACGTGGCTGATCATGCACTGATCACGTGGCTGATCATGCACTGATCACGTAACTGATCATGCACTGATCACGTGCTGATCATGCACTGATCACGTGGCTGATCATGCACTGATCACGTGGCTGATCATGCACTGATCACGTGACTGATCATGCACTGATCACGTGGCTGATCATGCACTGATCACGTGACTGATCATGCACTGATCACGTGACTGATCATGCACTGATCGCGTGGCTATCATGCACTGATCACGTGGCTGATCATGCATGATCACAGCTACCATGTACTGGTCACATGACTGATCATGCACTGATCACGTGACTGATCATGCACTGATCACGTGGCTATCATGCACTACTCACGTGGCTGATCATGCAATGATCATGTAGCTACCATGTACAGGTCACGTGAATGATCATACACCCATCAGGTGACTGATCATGCACTGATCACGTGGCTATCATGCACTGATCACGTGACTGATCATGCACTGATCACGTCTATATCATGCACTGATCACATGACTGCCATGCACTGATCACGTGGATGATCATACACTGATCTTGTGACAGATCATGCACTGATCACGTGGCTGATCATGCACTGATACCGTGACTGAGCATGGACTGATCACATGACTATCATGTAGTGATCACGTGACTTAATGGCACTGATCATGTGACTGATCATGCGCTGATCATGTTTGCTATCATACACTGATCATGTGCCTCTGGAGGCAATAAACAAAGAGCTGAGTAGGCACGAATCAAACAGTCAGCAGGCAATAATCATGGAACTCAGGTGTGAGGAATCATGCTGCTCAGCTGGCAATAATCAAGCAGCTGAGCAGGCAGGAATTACGCAGCACAGCTGGCAATTGTCAAGCAGATGACAGGCAGGAATCGTGCAGCTCAGCTGGCAATTGTCAAGCAGATGAGCAGACAGTAATCACGCAGCTCAGCAGGCCCTGATCACGTGACTGAGCATGCACTGTTCACGTGGCTGATCATACACTGATCACGTGTGATGATCATGCACTGATCACGTGGATATCATGCACTGATCACGTGGCTGATCATACACTGTTCACGTGTCTGACCATGCACTGATCACGTGGCTGATCGCACTGCTCACGTAACTGATCATGCACTGATCACGTGGCTATCATGCACTGATCACGTGGCTGATCATGCACTGTTCACGTGGCTGATCACACTGTCACGTGACATATCATGCACTGATCACGTGGCACTCATGCACTGATCACGTGGCTGATCATGCACTGATCACACTGATCACATGACTGATCATGCACTGATCACGTGGCTGATCATGCACTGATCACGTGGCTGATCATGCACTGATCACGTGGCTGATCATGCACTGATCACGTAGCTATCATGCACTGGTCACGTGACTGATCATGCACTGATCACGTGACTGATCATGCACTGATCACGTGGCTGATCATGCACTGATCACGTGGCTGATCATGCACTGATCACGTGACTGATCATGCACTGATCACGTGACTGATCATGCACTGATCACGTGGCTATCATGCACTGATCACGTGGCTGATCATGCACTGATCACGTGACTGATCATGCACTGATCACGTGGCTGATCATGCACTGATCACGTGACTGATCATGCACTGATCGTGTCTGATCATGCACTGATCGCGTGGCTATCATGCACTGCTCACGTGGCTGATCATGCATGATCACGCAGCTACCATGTACTGGTCACATGACTGATCATGCACTGATCACGTGACTGATCATGCACTGATCACGTGGCTATCATGCACTACTCACGTGGCTGATCATGCAATGATCATGTAGCTACCATGTACAGGTCACGTGAATGATCATACACCCATCAGGTGACTGATCATGCACTGATCACGTGGCTATCATGCACTGATCACGAGACTGATCATGCACTGATCACGTCTATATCATGCACTGATCACATGACTGCCCATGCACTGATCACGTGGATGATCATACACTAATCATGTGACAGATCATGCACTGATCACGTGGCTGATCATGCACTGATACCGTGACTGAGCATGGACTGATCACATGACTATCATGTAGTGATCACGTGACTTAATGGCGCTGATCATGTGACTGATCATGCACTGATCATGTTTGCTATCATACACTGATCATGTGCCTCTGGAGGCAATAAACAAAGAGCTGAGTAGGCACGAATCAAACAGTCAGCAGGCAATAATCATGGAACTCAGGTGTGAGGAATCATGCTGCTCAGCTGGCAATAATCAAGCAGCTGAGCAGGCAGGCGCAGCACAGCTGGCAATTGTCAAGCAGATGACAGGCAGGAATCGTGCAGCTCAGCTGGCAATTGTCAAGCAGATGAGCAGACAGTAATCACGCAGCTCAGCAGGCCCAGATCACGTGACTGAGCATGCACTGTTCACGTGGCTGATCATACACTGATCACGTGATGATCATGCACTGATCACTTGGATATCATGCACTGATCACGTGGCTGATCATACACTGTTCACGTGTCTGACCATGCACTGATCACGTGGCTGATCATACACTGCTCACGTAACTGATCATGCACTGATCACGTGGCTATCATGCACTGATCACGTGGCTGAACATGCACTGTTCACGTGGCTGATCACACACCTGTCACGTGACATATCATGCACTGATCACGTGGCACTCATGCACTGATCACGTGGCTGATCATACTCTGCTCACGTAACTCATGCACACATCACGTGGCTATCATGCACTGCTCACGTGGCTGTCATGGAATGATCACGTAGCAACCATATACTGGCGTGACTGATCACGCAAGATCACGTAAATGATCATGCACTGTTCACGTGACTGATCATGTGATCACGTGACTGATCATGCACTGACCACGTGGCTATCATGCTCTGCTCACGTGGCTGATCATGCAACGATCACGTGCAACCATGCTGGTCACGTGACTGATCATGCACTGATCACGTAATTGATCCTGCACTGATCACGTGGCTCATCATGCACTGATCACGTGGCTGATCACACATGTATCACGTGACTGATCATGCACTGATCCGGCTCTCATGCACTGATCACGTGGCTGTCATGCACTGATCACGTGGATATCATGCACTGATCACGTGGCTGATCACACTATCACGTGGCTGATCATGCACTGATCACGTGGCTGATCATGCACTGATCACGTGGCTATCATGCACTGATCACGTGGCTGATCATGCACTGATCACGTGGCTGATCATGCACTGATCCATGCTACATGTAGTCACGTGACTGATCATGCACTGATCACGTAATTGATCATGCACTGATCATGTGGCTGATCATGCACTGATCCAGTGGCTGATCATACACTGATCACATAACTGATCATGCACTGATCACGTGACTGATCATGCACTGATCACGTGGCTATCATGCACTGATCACTTGGCTGGACATACACTGATCACGTGCCTGATCATGCACTGATCACGTGCTGATCATGCACTGATCACGTGACTGATCATGCACTGATCACGTGTCTGATCATGCACTGATCACGTGGCTGTCATGCACTGCTCACGTGGCTGATCATGCATGATCACGCAGCTACCATGTACTGGTCATGACTGATCATGCACTGATCACGTGACTGATCATGCAGTGATCACGTGGCTATCATGAACTACTCACGTGGCTGATCATGCAATGATCATGTAGCTACCATGTACAGGTCACGTGAATGATCATACACCCATCAGGTGACTGATCATGCACTGATCACGTGGCTATCATGCACTGATCACGAGACTGATCATGCACTGTTCACGTCTATATGCACTGATCACATGACTGCCCGTGCACTGATCCCGTGGATGATCATACACTAATCTTGTGACAGATCATGCACTGATCACGTGGCTGATCATGCACTGATACCGTGACTGAGCATGGACTGATCACGTAACTATCATGTAGTGATCACGTGACTTAATGGCGCTGATCATGTGACTGATCATGCGCTGATCATGTTTGCTATCATACACTGATCATGTGCCTCTGGAGGCAATAAACAAAGAGCTGAGTAGGCACGAATCAAACAGTCAGCAGGCAATAATCATGGAACTCAGGTGTGAGGAATCATGCTGCTCAGCTGGCAATAATCAAGCAGCTGAGCAGGCAGGAATTACGCAGCACAGCTGGCAATTGTCAAGCAGATGACAGGCAGGAATCGTGCAGCTCAGCTGGCAATTGTCAAGCAGATGAGCAGACAGTAATCACGCAGCTCAGCAGGCCCAGATCACGTGACTGAGCATGCACTGTTCACGTGGCTGATCATACACTGATCACGTGATGATCATGCACTGATCACTTGGATATCATGCACTGATCACGTGGCTGATCATACACTGTTCACGTGTCTGACCATGCACTGATCACGTGGCTGATCATACACTGCTCACGTAACTGATCATGCACTGATCACGTGGCTATCATGCACTGATCACGTGGCTGAACATGCACTGTTCACGTGGCTGATCACACACTGATCACGTGACATATCATGCACTGATCACGTGGCACTCATGCACTGATCACGTGGATGATCATGCACTGATCATGTGGCTGATCACACATCACATGACTGATCATGCACTGATCACGTGGCTATCATGCACTGATCACGTGCTATCATGCACTGATCACGTGGCTGATCAGGCAATGATCACGTAGCTACCATATACTGGTCACGTGACTGATCATGCACTGATCACGTAATTGATCATGCACTGATCATGTGGCTGATCATGCACTGATCACGCTGATCATACTGATCACATAACCGATCATGCACTGATCACGTGACTGATCATGCACTGATCACGTGGCTATCATGCACTGATCACTTGGCTGATCATGCACTGATCCTGCCTGCTGATCACGTGGCTGATCATGCACTGATCACGTGACTGATCATGCACTGATCGTGTCTGATCATGCACTGATCACGTGGCTATCATGCACTGCTCACGCTGATCATGCCATGATCACGCGGCTACCATGTACTGGTCACATGACTGATCATGCACTGATCACGTGACTGATCATGCGGTGATCACGTGGCTATCATGACTCACGTGGCTGATCATGCAATGATCATGTAGCTACCATCAGGTCACGTGAATGATCATACACCCATCAGGTGACTGATCATGCACTGATCACGTGGCTATCATGCACTGATCAGACTGATCATGCACTGTTCACGTCTATATCATGCACTGATCACATGACTGCCCGTGCACAGATCACGTGGATGATCATACACTAATCTTGTGACAGATCATGCACTGATCACGTGGCTGATCATGCACTGATACCGTGACTGAGCATGGACTGATCACATGACTATCATGTAGTGATCACGTGACTTAATGGCGCTGATCATGTGACTGATCATGCGCTGATCATGTTTGCTATCATACACTGATCATGTGCCTCTGGAGGCAATAAACAAAGAGCTGAGTAGGCACGAATCAAACAGTCAGCAGGCAATAATCATGGAACTCAGGTGTGAGGAATCATGCTGCTCAGCTGGCAATAATCAAGCAGCTGAGCAGGCAGGAATTACAGCACAGCTGGCAATTGTCAAGCAGATGACAGGCAGGAATCGTGCAGCTCAGCTGGCAACTGTCAAGCAGATGAGCAGACAGTAATCACGCAGCTCAGCAGGCCCAGATCACGTGACTGAGCATGCACTGTTCACGTAGCTGATCATACACTGATCACGTGATGATCATGCACTGATCGCTTGGATATCATGCACTGATCACGTGGCTGATCACACACTGTTCACGTGTCTGACCATGCACTGATCACGTGGCTGATCATACACTGCTCACGTAACTGATCATGCACTGATCACGTGGCTATCATGCACTGATCACGTGGCTGAACATGCACTGTTCACGTGGCTGATCACACACCTGTCCCGTGACATATCATGCACTGATCACGTGGCACTCATGCACTGATCACGTGGCTGATCATACTCTGCTCACGTGCACACATCACGTGGCTATCATGCACTGCTCACGTGGCTCGTCTGGAATGCACGTAGCTACCATGTACTGGTAACGTGACTGATCACGCAAAGATCACGTAAATGATCATGCACTGTTCACGTGGCTGATCATGTACTGATCACGTGACTGATCATGCACTGACCACGTGGCTATCATGCTCTGCTCACGTGGCTGATCATGCACGATCACGTGGCAACCATGTACTGGTCACGTGACTGATCATGCACTGATCCGTAATTGATCCTGCACTGATCACGTGGCTCATCATGCACTGATCCGTGGCTGATCACACATGTATCCCGTGACTGATCATGCACTGATCGCGGCTCTCATGCACTGATCACGTGGCTGTCATGCACTGATCACGTGGATATCATGCACTGATCACGTGGCTGATCACACGTATCACATGACTGATCATGCACTGATCACGTGGCTGTATCATGCACTGATCACGTGGCTATCATGCACTGATCACGTGGCTGATCAGGCAATGATCACGTATCTACCATGTACTGGTCACGTGCTGATCATGCACTGATCACGTAATTGATCATGCACTGATCATGTGGCTGATCATGCACTGATCACGCAGCTGATCATACACTGGTCACATGACTGATCATGCACTGATCACGTGACTGATCATGCACTGATCGCGTGGCTATCATGCACTGATCATGGCTGGACATACACTGATCATGCGTGCATCATGCACTGATCACGTGGCTGATCATGCACTGATCACGTGACTGATCATGCACTGATCACGTGTCTGATCATGCACTGATCACGTGGCTATGCACTGCTCACGTGGCTGATCATCATGATCACGGCTACCATGTACTGGTCACATGACTGATCATGCACTGATCACGTGACTGATCATGCAGTGATCACGTGGCTATCATGAACTACTCACGTGGCTGATCGCAATGATCATGTAGCTACCATGTACAGGTCACGTGAATGATCATACACCCATCAGGTGACTGATCATGCACTGATCACGTGGCTATCATGCACTGATCACGAGACTGATCATGCACTGTTCACGTCTATATCATGCACTGATCACATGACTGCTGCCCGTGCACTGATCACGTGGATGATCATACACTAATCTTGTGACAGATCATGCACTGATCACGTGGCTGATCATGCACTGATACCGTGACTGAGCATGGACTGATCACATGACTATCATGTAGTGATCACGTACTGTAACGCTGATCATCGCATGTGACTGATCATGCGCTGATCATGTTTGCTATCATACACTGATCATGTGCCTCTGGAGGCAATAAACAAAGAGCTGAGTAGGCAGATCAAACAGTCAGCAGGCAATAATCATGGAACTCAGGTGTGAGGAATCATGCTGCTCAGCTGGCAATAATCAAGCAGCTGAGCAGGCAGGAATTACGCGCTGGCTGGCAATTATCAAGCAGATGACAGGCAGGACGTGCAGCTCAGCTGGCAATTGTCAAGCAGATGAGCAGACAGTAATCACGCGGCTCAGCAGGCCAGATCACGCGACTGAGCATGCACTGTTCACGTGGCTGATCATACACTGATCACGTGATGATCATGCACTGATCTGGATATCATGCACTGATCACGTGGCTGATCATACACTGTTCACGTCTGACCATGCACTGATCACGTGGCTGATCGTGCACTGCTCACGTAACTGATCATGCACTGATCACGTGGCTATCATGCACTGATCACGTGGCTGAACATGCACTGTTCGTGGCTGATCACACCTGTCACGTGACATATCATGCACTGATCACGTGGCACTCATGCACTGATCACGTGGCTGATCATACTCTGCTCGCGTAACTCGCCGCACATCGTGGCTATCATGCACTGCTCGTGGCTGCGTCATGGAATGATCACATAACCATATACTGTTACGTGATGATCATGCAAAGATCACGTAAATGATCATGCACTATTCACGTGACTGATCATGCACTGATCACGTGACTGATCATGCACTGACCGTGGCTATCATGCTCTGCCACGTGGCTGATCATGCACTGATCACGTAGCTACCATGTACTGATCACGTGACTGATCATGCACTGATCACGTAATTGATGCACTGATCACGTGACTCATGCATGATCACGCGTGACAGATCATGCACTGATCACGTGACTTATCATGCACTGATCACGTGGCTACCATGCACTGATCACGTGGCTATCATGCACTGATCACGTGGCTGATCATGCATGATCACGTGACTGATCATGCACTTATCACGTGACTGATCATGCACTGATCACGTGGCTGATCATGCACTGATCACGTGGCTATCATGCACTGATCACGTGGCTGATCAGGCAATGATCACGTAGCTACCATGTACTGTCACGTGACTGATCATGCACTGATCACGTAATTGATCATGCACTGATCATGTGGCTGATCATGCACTGATCACGTGGCTGATCATGCACTGATCACGTAACTGATCATGCACTGATCACGTGACTGATCATGCACTGATCACGTGGCTATCATGCACTGATCACTTGGCTGGACATACACTGATCACGTGCCTGGTCATGCACTGATCACGTGGCTGATCATGCACTGATCACGTGACTGATCATGCACTGATCGTGTCTGATCATGCACTGATCCGTGGCTATCATGCACTGCTCACGTGGCTGATCATGCCATGATCACGCGCTACCATGTACTGGTCACATGACTGATCATGCACTGATCACGTGACTGATCATGCAGTGATCACGTGGCTATCATGCACTACTCACGTGGCTGATCATGCAATGATCATGTAGCTACCATGTACCGGTCACGTGAATGATCATACACCCATCAGGTGACTGATCATGCACTGATCACGTGGCTATCATGCACTGATCACGAGACTGATCATGCACTGTTCACGTCTATATCATGCACTGATCACATGACTGCCCGTGCACTGATCACGTGGATGATCATACACTAATCTTGTGACAGATCATGCACTGATCACGTGGCTGATCATGCACTGATACGTGACTGAGCATGGACTGATCACATGACTATCATGTAGTGATCACGTGACTTAATGGCGCTGATCATGTGACTGATCATGCGCTGATCATGTTTGCTATCATACACTGATCATGTGCCTCTGGAGGCAATAAACAAAGAGCTGAGTAGACAGAATCAAACAGTCAGCAGGCAATAATCATGGAACACAGGTGTGAGGAATCATGCTGCTCAGCTGGCAATAATCAAGCAGCTGAGCAGGCAGGAATTACGCAGCACAGCTGGCAATTGTCAAGCAGATGACAGGCAGGAATCGTGCAGCTCAGCTGGCAATTGTCAAGCAGATGAGCAGACAGTAATCACGCAGCTCAGCAGGCCCAGATCACGTGACTGAGCATGCACTGTTCACGTGGCTGATCATGCACTGATCACGTTGATCATGCACTGATCACGGATATCATGCACTGATCACGTGGCTGATCATACACTGTTCACGTGTCTGACCATGCACTGATCACGTGGCTGATCATACACTGCTCACGTAACTGATCATGCACTGATCACGTGGCTATCATGCACTGATCACGTGGCTGAACATGCACTGTTCGTGGCTGATCACACACCTGTCACGTGACATATCATGCACTGATCCGTGCACTCATCATGCACTGATCACGTGGCTGATCATGCACTGATCACGTGGCTGATCACGCATGTATCATGACTGATCATGCACTGATCACGTGGCTATCATGCACTGATCACGATTGGCTATCATGCACTGATCACGTGGCTGATCATGCACTGATCACGTGGCTACCATGTACTGGTCACGTGACTGATCATGCACTGATCACGTAATGATCATGCACTGATCACGTGGCTGATCATGCACTGATCACGTGGCTGATCATGCACTGATCATAACTGATCATGCACTGATGATCACGTAATGATCATGCACTGATCACGTAGCTCATGCGCACTGATCACTTGGCTGGACATGCACTGATCACGTGCCTGGTCATGCACACTGATCGTGGCTGATCATGCACTGATCACGTGACTGATCATGCACTGATCACGTGTCTCGATCATGCACTGATCACGTGGCTATCATGCACTGCTCACGTGGCTGATCATGCCATGATCACGCAGCTACCATGTACTGGTCACATGACTGATCATGCACTGATCACGTGACTGATCATGCAGTGATCACGTGGCTATCATGAACTACTCACGTGGCTGATCATGCAATGATCATGTAGCTACCATGTACAGGTCACGTGAATGATCATACACCCATCAGGTGACTGATCATGCACTGATCGCGTGGCTATCATGCACTGATCGTCGGACTGATCATGCACTGTTCACGTCTATATCATGCACTGATCACATGACTGCCCGTGCACTGATCACGTGGTTGATCATACACTAATCTTGTGACAGATCATGCACTGATCACGTGGCTGATCATGCGCTGATACCGTGACTGAGCATGGACTGATCACATGACTATCATGTAGTGATCACGTGACTTAATGGCGCTGATCATGTGACTGATCATGCTGATCATGTTTGCTATCATACACTGATCATGTGCCTCTGGAGGCAATAAACAAAGAGCTGAGTAGGCGCGAATCAAACAGTCAGCAGGCAATAATCATGGAACACAGGTGTGAGAATCATGCTGCTCAGCTGGCAATAATCAAGCAGCTGAGCGGGCAGGAATTACGCAGCACAGCTGGCAATTGTCAAGCAGATGACAGGCAGGAATCGTGCAGCTCAGCTGGCAATTGTCAAGCAGATGAGCAGACAGTAATCACGCAGCTCAGCAGGCCCAGATCACGTGACTGAGCATGCACTGTTCACGTGGCTGATCATACACTGATCGCGTGATGATCATGCACTGATCACTTGGATATCATGCACTGATCACGTGGCTGATCATGCACTGTTCACGTGTCTGACCATGCACTGATCACGTGGCTGATCATACACTGCTCACGTAACTGATCATGCACTGATCACGTGGCTATCATGCACTGATCACGTGGCTGAACATGCACTGATCACGTGGCTGATCACACACTGTCACGTGACATATCATGCACTGATCACGTGGCACTCATGCACTGATCCCGTGGCTGATCATACTCTGCTCACGTAACTCATGCACACATCACGTGGCTATCATGCACTGCTCACGTGGCTCGTCATGGAATGATCACGTGTAACCATATACTGGTAACGTGACTGATCATGCAAAGATCCGTAAATGATCATGCACTGTCACGTGACTGATCATGTACTGATCACGTGACTGATCATGCACTGACCACGTGGCTATCATGCTCTGCTCACGTGGCTGATCATGCAACGATCGCGTAGCAACCATGTACTGGTCGCGTGACTGATCATACACTGATCACGTAATTGATCATGCACTGATCACGTGGCTCATCATGCACTGATCACGTGGCTGATCGCACATGTATCACGTGACTGATCATGCACTGATCGTGGCTATCATGCACTGATCACGTGGCTATGCACTGATCACGTGGATATCATGCACTGATCACGTGGCTGATCACACCGTATCACATGACTGATCATGCACTGATCACGTGGCTATCATGCACTGATCCCGTGGCTATCATGCACTGATCGTGGCTGATCATGCAATGATCACGTGCTACCATGTACTGGTCACGTAACTGATCATGCACTGATCACGTGGCTGATCATGCACTGATCATCGTGGCTGATCATGCACTGATCACGTGGCTGATCATACACTGATCACATAACTGATCATGCACTGATCACGTGACTGATCATGCACTGATCACGTGGCTATCATGCACTGATCACTTGGCTGGTCATACACTGATCACGTGCCTGGTCATGCACTGATCACGTGGCTGATCATGCTGATCACGTGACTGATCATGCACTGATCGTGTCTGATCATGCACTGATCACGTGGCTATCATGCACTGCTCCGTGGCTGATCATGCCAATCAGTCGCAGACCATGTACTGGTCACGTGACTGATCATGCACTGATCACGTGACTGATCATGCACTGATCACGTGGCTATCATGAACTGATCATGCATTGATGATCGTGCTACCATGTACAGGTCACGTGAATGATCATGCACACGCATCAGGTGACTGATCATGCACTGATCACGTGGCTATCATGCACTGATCACGAGACTGATCATGCACTGATCACGTCTATATCATGCACTGATCACATGACTGCCCGTGCACTGATCACGTGGATGATCATGCTAATCTTGTGACAGATCATGCACTGATCACGTGGCTGATCATGCACTGATACCGTGACTGAGCATGGACTGATCACATGACTATCATGTAGTGATCACGTGACTTAATGGCGCTGATCATGTGACTGATCATGCGCTGATCATGTTTGCTATCATACACTGATCATGTGCCTCTGGAGGCAATAAACAAAGAGCTGAGTAGGCACGAATCAAACAGTCAGCAGGCAATAATCATGGAACTCAGGTGTGAGGAATCATGCTGCTCAGCTGGCAATAATCAAGCAGCTGAGCAGGCAGGAATTACGCAGCACCTGCAATTGTCAAGCAGATGACAGGCAGGAATCGTGCAGCTCAGCTGGTTGTCAAGCAGATGAGCAGACAGTAATCACGCAGCTCAGCAGCCCAGATCACGTGACTGAGCATGCACTGTTCACGTGGCTGATCATACACTGATCACGTGATGATCATGCACTGATCACTGGATATCATGCACTGATCACGTGGCTGATCATACACTGTTCACGTGGCTGACATGCACTGATCACGTGGCTGATCATACACTGCTCACGTAACTGATCATGCACTGATCACGTGGCTATCATGCACTGATCACGTGGCTGAACATGCACTGTTCACGTGGCTGATCACACCTGTCACGTGACATATCATGCACTGATCACCGTGGCACTCATGCACTGATCACGTGGCTGATCACTATACTCACGTAACTCATGCACACATCACGTGGCTATCATGCACTGCTCACGTGGCTGATCATGGAATGATCACGTAGCAACCATATACTGGTAACGTGACTGATCATGCACTGATCACGTAAATGATCATGCACTGTTCACGTGACTGATCATGTACTGATCACGTGACTGATCATGCACTGATCACGTGGCTATCATGCTCTGCTCACGTGGCTGATCATGCACGATCACGTAGCAACCATGTACTGGTCACGTGACTGATCATGATCACGTGATTGATCCTGCACTGATCACGTGGCTCATCATGCACTGATCACGTGGCTGATCACACTGTATCACGTGACTGATCATGCACTGATCCGTGGCTCTCATGCACTGATCACGTGGCTGTCATGCACTGATCACGTGGATATCATGCACTGATCACGTGGCTGATCACACTATCACATGACTGATCATACTGATCACGTGGCTATCATGCACTGATCGCGTGGCTATCATGCACTGATCACGTGGCTGATCATGCAATGATCACGTAGATACCATGCTGGTCACGTGACTGATCATGCACTGATCACGTAATTGATCATGCACTGATCACGTGGCTGATCATGCACTGATCACGTGACTGATCATGCACTGATCACGTGACTGATCATGCACTGATCACGTGGCTATCATGCACTGATCACGTGACTGATCATACACTGATCACGTGACTGGTCATGCACTGATCACGTGGCTGATCATGCACTGATCACGTGACTGATCATGCACTGATCAGGTGTCTGATCATGCACTGATCACGTGGCTATCATGCACTGCTCACGTGGCTGATCATGCATGATCACGCAGCTACCATGTACTGATCACGTGACTGATCATGCACTGATCACGTGGCTGATCATGCACTGATCACGTGGCTATCATGCACTGATCACGTGGCTGATCATGCAATGATCACGTAGCTACCATGCACTGATCACGTGGCTGATCATGCACGATCACATCAATGATCATGCACTGATCACGTGGCTGATCATGCACTGATCATGGCTGATCATGCTGATCACGCCATCATGCACTGATCACGTGACTGATCATGCACTGATCGTGGCTATCATGCACTGATCACGTGGCTGATCATACACTGATCACGTGGCTGATCATGCACTGATCACGTGGCTGATCATGCACTGATCGTGACTGATCATGCACTGATCATGTCTGATCATGCACTGATCACGTGGCTATCATGCACTCCGTGGCTGATCATGCATGATGTAGCTGCTATGTACTGGTCACATGACTGATCATGCACTGATCACGTGGCATCCTGCACTGATCACGTGGCTCATCATGCACTGATCACGTGGCTGATCATGCACTGATCACGTGACTGATCATGCACTGATCCACGTGGCTCTCATGCACTGATCACGTGGCACTCATGCACTGATCACGTGGATGATCATGCACTGATCATGTGGCTGATCACACACATCACGTGGCTATCATGCACTGATCACGTGGCTGATCATGCACTGATCACGTGGCTACCATATACTGATCACGTGACTGATCATGCACTGATCACGTAAATGATCATGCACTGATCACGTGACTGATCATGCACTGATCACGTGACTGATCATGCACTGATCACGTGGCTATCATGCACTGATCACGTGGCTGATCATGCACTGATCACGTGCTACCATGCACTGATCACGTGACTGATCATGCACTGATCACGTAACTGATCATGCACTGATCACGTGGCTGATCATGCACTGATCACGTGGCTGATCATGCACTGATCACGTGACTGATCATGCACTGATCACGTGGCTGATCATGCACTGATCACGTGGCTATCATGCACTGATCGCGTGGCTGATCATGCACTGATCACGTGGCTATCATGCACTGATCACGTGGCTGATCATGCACTGATCACGTGGCTGATCATGCACTGATCATGGCTATCATGCACTGATCACGTGGCTGATCATGCACTGATCACGTGGCTATCATGCACTGATCACGTGACTGATCGCACTGATCACGTGACTGATCATGCACTGATCACGTGGCGATCATGCACTGATCACGTGGCTGATCATGCACTGATCACGTGACTGATCATGCACTGATCACGTGACTGATCATGCACTGATCGCGTGGCTGATCATGCACTGATCACGTGGCTGATCATGCACTGATCACGTGCCTGATCATGCACTGATCACGTGGCTGATCATGCACTGATCACGTGACTGATCATGCACTGATCACGTGGCTGATCATGCACTGATCACGTGACTGATCATGCACTGATCACGTGACTGATCATGCACTGATCACGTGGCTATCATGCACTGCTCACGTGGCTGATCATGCCATGATCACGCAGCTACCATGTACTGGTCACATGACTGATCATGCACTGATCACGTGACTGATCATGCAGTGATCACGTGGCTATCATGCACTACTCACGTGGCTGATCATGCAATGATCATGTAGCTACCATGTACAGGTCACGTGAATGATCATACACCCATCAGGTGACTGATCATGCACTGATCGCGTGGCTATCATGCACTGATCACGAGACTGATCATGCACTGATCACGTCTATATCATGCACTGATCACATGACTGCCCATGCACTGATCACGTGGATGATCATACACTAATCATGTGACAGATCATGCACTGATCACGTGGCTGATCATGCACTGATACCGTGACTGAGCATGGACTGATCACATGACTATCATGTAGTGATCACGTGACTTAATGGCGCTGATCATGTGACTGATCATGCGCTGATCATGTTTGCTATCATACACTGATCATGTGCCTCTGGAGGCAATAAACAAAGAGCTGAGTAGGCACGAATCAAACAGTCAGCAGGCAATAATCATGGAACTCAGCTGTGAGGAATCATGCTGCTCAGCTGGCAATAATCAAGCAGCTGAACAGGCAGGAATTACGCAGCACAGCTGGCAATTGTCAAGCAGATGACAGGCAGGAATCGTGCAGCTCAGCTGGCAATTGTCAAGCAGATGAGCAGACAGTAATCACGCAGCTCAGCAGGCCCAGATCACGTGACTGAGCATGCACTGTTCACGTGGCTGATCATACACTGATCACGTGATGATCATGCACTGATCACTTGGATATCATGCACTGATCACGTGGCTGATCATGCACTGTTCACGTGTCTGACCATGCACTGATCACGTGGCTGATCATACACTGCTCACGTAACTGATCATGCACTGATCACGTGGCTATCATGCACTGATCACGTGGCTGAACATGCACTGTTCACGTGGCTGATCACACACCTGTCACGTGACATATCCTGCACTGATCACGTGGCACTCATGCACTGATCACGTGGCTGATCATACTCTGCTCACGTAACTCATGCACACATCACGTGGCTATCATGCACTGCTCACGTGGCTCGTCATGGAATGATCACGTAGCAACCATATACTGGAACGTGACTGATCATGCACAGATCACGTAAATGATCATGCACTGTTCACGTGACTGATCATGTACTGATCACGTGACTGATCATGCACTGATCACGTGGCTATCATGCTCTGCTCACGTGGCTGATCATGCAGCGATCACGTAGCAACCATGTACTGGTCACGTGACTGATCATGCACTGATCACGTAATTGATCATGCACTGATCACGTGGCTCATCATGCACTGATCACGTGGCTGATCACACATGTATCACGTGACTGATCATGCACTGATCACGTGGCTCTCATGCACTGATCACGTGGCTGTCATGCACTGATCACGTGGATATCATGCACTGATCACGTGGCTGATCACACCGTATCACATGACTGATCATGCACTGATCACGTGGCTATCATGCACTGATCACGTGGCTATCATGCACTGATCACGTGGCTATCATGCACTGATCACGTGTGATCATGCAATGATCACTGGCTCATGCAGTGACTGATCATGCACTGATCACGTAATTGATCATGCACTGATCATGGCTGATCATGCACTGATCACGTGATCATGCACTGATCACGTAACTGATCATGCACTGATCGTGACTGATCATGCACTGATCACGTGGCTATCATACTGATCACGTGGCTGACATACACTGATCACGTGCTGATCATGCACTGATCACGTGGCTGATCATGCACTGATCACGTGACTGATCATGCACTGATCTCGTGATCTGATCATGCACTGATCACGTGGCTATCATGCACTGATCACGTGGCTGATCATGCATGATCACGCAGCTACCATGTACTGGTCACATGACTGATCATGCACTGATCACGTGACTGATCATGCAGTGATCACGTGGCTATCATGACTACTCGTGGCTGATCATGCTGATCATGTAGCTACATGTACAGGTCACGTGAATGATCATACACATCAGGTGACTGATCATGCACTGATCACGTGGCTATCATGCACTGATCACGAGACTGATCATGCACTGATCACGTCTATCATGCACTGATCACATGACTGCCATGCACTGATCACGTGGATGATCATACACTAATCTTGTGACAGATCATGCACTGATCACGTGGCTGATCATGCACTGATACCGTGACTGAGCATGGACTGATCACATGACTATCATGTAGTGATCACGTGACTTAATGGCGCTGATCATGTGACTGATCATGCTGTCATGTTGCTATCATACACTGATCTGATGTGCCTCTGGAGGCAATAAACAAAGAGCTGAGTAGGCACGAATCAACAGTCAGCAGGCAATAATCATGGAACTCAGGTGTGAGTCATGCTGCTCAGCTGGCAATAATCAAGCAGCTGAGCAGGCAGGAATTACTGCAGCACAGCTGGCAATTGTCAAGCAGATGACAGGCAGGAATCGTGCAGCTCAGCTCAATTGTGTCAGATGAGCAGACAGTAATCACGCAGCTCAGCAGGCCCAGATCACGTGACTGAGCATGCACTGTTCACGTGGCTGATCATACACTGATCGCGTGATGATCATGCACTGATCACGGATATCATGCACTGATCACGTGGCTGATCATACACTGTTCACGTGTCTGACCATGCACTGATCACGTGGCTGATCGCACTGCTCACGTGCTGTCATGCACTGATCACGTGGCTATCATGCACTGATCACGTGGCTGAACATGCTGTTCACGTGGCTGATCACTGTCCGTAGACATATCATGCACTGATCACGTGGCGCGATCATGCACTGATCACGTGGCTATCATGCACTGATCACGTGGCTGATCACACATGTATCACGTGACTGATCATGCACTGATCACGTGGCTATCATGCACTGATCACGTGGCTATCATGCACTGATCGTGGCTGATCATGCACTGATCACGTGGCTGATCATGCACTGATCACGTGGCTGATCATGCACTGATCACGTGGCTGATCATGCACTGATCACGTGGCTGGCATGCACTGATCACGTGGCTGATCATGCACTGATCACGTGACTGATCATGCACTGATCACGTGACTGATCATGCACTGATCACGTGGCTATCATGCACTGATCACGTGGCTGATCATGCATGATCACGCAGCTACCATGTACTGGTCACATGACTGATCATGCACTGATCACGTGACTGATCATGCACTGATCACGTGGCTATCATGCACTACTCACGTGGCTGATCATGCAATGATCATGTAGCTACCATGTACAGGTCACGTGAATGATCATACACCCATCAGGTGACTGATCATGCACTGATCACGTGGCTATCATGCACTGATCACGTGACTGATCATGCACTGATCACGTCTATATCATGCACTGATCACATGACTGCCCATGCACTGATCACGTGGATGATCATACACTAATCATGTGACGATCATGCACTGATCACGTGGCTGATCATGCACTGATACGTGACTGAGCATGGACTGATCACATGACTATCATGTAGTGATCACGTGACTTAATGGCGCTGATCATGTGACTGATCATGCGCTGATCATGTTTGCTATCATACACTGATCATGTGCCTCTGGAGGCAATAAACAAAGAGCTGAGTAGGCACGAATCAACAGTCAGCAGGCAATAATCATGGAACTCAGGTGTGAGGAATCATGCTGCTCAGCTGGCAATAATCAAGCAGCTGAGCAGGCAGGAATTACGCAGCACAGCTGGCAATTGTCAAGCAGATGACGGGCAGGAATCGTGCAGCTCAGCTGGCAATTGTCAAGCAGATGAGCAGACAGTAATCACGCAGCTCAGCAGGCCCTGATCACGTGACTGAGCATGCACTGTTCACGTGGCTGATCATACACTGATCGCGTGATGATCATGCACTGATCACGTGGCTATCATGCACTGATCACGTGGCTGATCATGCACTGTTCACGTGTCTGACCATGCACTGATCACGTGGCTGATCATACACTGCTCACGTAACTGATCATGCACTGATCACGTGGCTATCATGCACTGATCACGTGGCTGATCATGCACTGATCACGTGGCTGATCACACACTGTCACGTGACTATCATGCACTGATCACGTGGCACTCATGCACTGATCACGTGGCTGATCTCTGCTCACATGCTCATGCACACATCACGTGGCTATCATGCACTGATCACGTGGCTGTCATGCAATGATCACGTAGCTACCATATACTGTCACGTGACTGATCATGCAGATCACGTAAATGATCATGCACTGATCACGTAACTGATCATGCACTGATCACGTGACTGATCATGCACTGATCACGTGGCTATCATGCACTGATCACGTGGCTGATCATGCATGATCACGCCTACTATGTACTGATCACGTGACTGATCATGCACTGATCACGTGGCTGATCATGCACTGATCATGTGATCATGCACTGATCACGTGGCTATCATGCACTGATCACGTGGCTGATCATGCACTGATCACGTGGCTGATCATGCACTGATCACGTGACTATCATGCACTGATCACGTGGCTATCATGCACTGATCACGTGGCTGATCATACACTGATCACATGGCTCATGCACTGATCACGTGACTATCATGCACTGATCACGTGGCTGATCATGCACTGATCACGTAGCTACCATATGCTGATCACGTGACTGATCATGCACTGATCACGTGGCTGATCATGCACTGATCACGTGACTGATCATGCACTGATCACGTGACTGATCATGCACTGATCACGTGGCTATCATGCACTGATCACGTGGCTGATCATGCACGATCACGTAGCTACCATGCACTGATCACGTGACTGATCATGCACTGATCGCGTAATTGATCATGCACTGATCACGTGGCTGATCATGCACTGATCACGTGGCTGATCATGCACTGATCACGTGACTGATCATGCACTGATCACGTGGCTATCATGCACTGATCACGTGGCTGATCATGCACTGATCACGTGGCTATCATGCACTGATCACGTGGCTGATCATGCACTATCACGTGACTGATCATGCACTGATCACGTAATTGATCATGCACTGATCACGTGGCTGATCATGCACTGATCACGTGGCTGATCACACTGTATCACGTGACTGATCATGCACTGATCACGTGGCTGATCATGCACTGATCACGTGGCTGATCATGCACTGATCACGTGGCTATCATGCACTGATCACGTGGCTGATCACACACGTATCATGACTGATCATGCACTGATCACGTGGCTGATCATGCACTGATCGCGTGGCTATCATGCACTGATCACGTGGCTGATCATGCAATGATCACGTAGCTACCATGTACTGGTCACGTGACTGATCATGCACTGATCACGTAATTGATCATGCACTGATCACGTGGCTGATCATGCACTGATCACGTGGCTGATCATACTGATCACATAACTGATCATGCACTGATCACGTGACTGATCATGCACTGATCACGTGGCTATCATGCACTGATCACGTGGCTGACATACACTGATCACGTGCCTGGTCATGCACTGATCACGTGGCTGATCATGCACTGATCACGTGACTGATCATGCACTGATCACGTGTCTGATCATGCACTGATCACGTGGCTATCATGCACTGCTCACGTGGCTGATCATGCCATGTCATACCAGCTACCATGTACTGGTCACATGACTGATCATGCACTGATCACGTGACTGATCATGCAGTGATCACGTGGCTATCATGCACTACTCACGTGGCTGATCATGCAATGATCATGTAGCTACCATGTACAGGTCACGTGAATGATCATACACCCATCAGGTGACTGATCATGCACTGATCACGTGGCTATCATGCACTGATCACGAGACTGATCATGCACTGATCACGTCTATATCATGCACTGATCACATGACTGCCCATGCACTGATCACGTGGATGATCATACACTAATCTTGTGACAGATCATGCACTGATCACGTGGCTGATCATGCACTGATACCGTGACTGAGCATGGACTGATCACATGACTATCATGTAGTGATCACGTGACTTAATGGCGCTGATCATGTGACTGATCATGCGCTGATCATGTTTGCTATCATACACTGATCATGTGCCTCTGGAGGCAATAAACAAAGAGCTGAGTAGGCGCGAATCAAACAGTCAGCAGGCAATAATCATGGAACTCAGGTGTGAGGAATCATGCTGCTCAGCTGGCAATAATCAAGCAGCTGAGCAGGCAGGAATTACGCAGCACAGCTGGCAATTGTCAAGCAGATGACGGGCAGGAATCGTGCAGCTCAGCTGGCAATTGTCAAGCAGATGAGCAGACAGTAATCACGCAGCTCAGCAGGCCCTGATCACGTGACGGAGCATGCACTGTTCACGTGGCTGATCATACACTGATCACGTGATGATCATGCACTGATCACTTGGATATCATGCACTGATCACGTGGCTGATCATACACTGTTCGCGTGTCTGACCATGCACTGATCACGTGGCTGATCATACACTGCTCACGTAACTGATCATGCACTGATCACGTGGCTATCATGCACTGATCACGTGGCTGAACATGCACTGTTCACGTGGCTGATCACACACCTGTCACGTGACATATCATGCACTGATCACGTGGCACTCATGCACTGATCACGTGGCTGATCATACTCTGCTCACGTAACTCATGCACACATCACGTGGCTATCATGCACTGCTCACGTGCTCGTCATGGAATGATCACGTAGCAACCATATACTGGTCACGTGACTGATCATGCACAGATCACGTAAATGATCATGCACTGTTCACGTGACTGATCATGTACTGATCACGTGACTGATCATGCACTGATCACGTGGCTATCATGCACTGCTCACGTGGCTGATCATGCAGCGATCACGTGGCAACCATGTACTGGTCACGTGACTGATCATGCACTGATCACGTAATTGATCCTGCACTGATCGCGTGGCTCATCATGCACTGATCACGTGGCTGATCACACATGTATCACGTGACTGATCATGCACTGATCCGTGGCTCTCATGCACTGATCACGTGGCTATCATGCACTGATCACGTGGATATCATGCACTGATCACGTGGCTGATCACACACGTATCACATGACTGATCATGCACTGATCACGTGGCTATCATGCACTGATCACGTGGCTGATCATGCACTGATCGCGTGGCTGATCATGCACTGATCACGTGGCTATCATGCACTGATCACGTGACTGATCATGCACTGATCACGTGGCTGATCATGCACTGATCACGTGGCTGATCATGCACTGATCACGTGGCTGATCATGCACTGATCACGTGACTGATCATGCACTGATCACGTGACTGATCATGCACTGATCACGTGGCTATCATGCACTGATCACGTGGCTGATCATGCATGATCACGCAGCTACCATGTACTGGTCACATGACTGATCATGCACTGATCACGTGACTGATCATGCACTGATCACGTGGCTATCATGCACTACTCACGTGGCTGATCATGCAATGATCATGTAGCTACCATGTACAGGTCACGTGAATGATCATACACCCATCAGGTGACTGATCATGCACTGATCACGTGGCTATCATGCACTGATCACGTGACTGATCATGCACTGATCACGTCTATATCATGCACTGATCACATGACTGCCCATGCACTGATCACGTGGATGATCATACACTAATCATGTGACAGATCATGCACTGATCACGTGGCTGATCATGCACTGATACCGTGACTGAGCATGGACTGATCACATGACTATCATGTAGTGATCACGTGACTTAATGGCGCTGATCATGTGACTGATCATGCGCTGATCATGTTTGCTATCATACACTGATCATGTGCCTCTGGAGGCAATAAACAAAGAGCTGAGTAGGCACGAATCAACAGTCAGCAGGCAATAATCATGGAACTCAGGTGTGAGGAATCATGCTGCTCAGCTGGCAATAATCAAGCAGCTGAGCAGGCAGGAATTACGCAGCACAGCTGGCAATTGTCAAGCAGATGACAGGCAGGAATCGTGCAGCTCAGCTGGCAATTGTCAAGCAGATGAGCAGACAGTAATCACGCAGCTCAGCAGGCCCTGATCACGTGACTGAGCATGCACTGTTCACGTGGCTGATCATGCACTGATCACGTGATGATCATGCACTGATCACTTGGATATCATGCACTGATCACGTGGCTGATCATGCACTGTTCACGTGTCTGACCATGCACTGATCACGTGGCTGATCATACACTGCTCACGTAACTGATCATGCACTGATCACGTGGCTATCATGCACTGATCACGTGGCTGAACATGCACTGTTCGCGTGGCTGATCACACACCTGTCACGTGACATATCATGCACTGATCACGTGGCACTCATGCACTGATCGCGTGGCTGATCATACTCTGCTCACGTAACTCATGCACACATCACGTGGCTATCATGCACTGCTCACGTGGCTGTCATGGAATGATCACGTAGCTACCATATACTGGTCACGTGACTGATCATGCACTGATCACGTAAATGATCATGCACTGATCACGTGACTGATCATGCACTGATCACGTGGCTGATCATGCACTGATCACGTGGCTATCATGCACTGCTCACGTGGCTGATCATGCTGCGATCACGTGCTACCATGTACTGGTCACGTGACTGATCATGCACTGATCACGTAATTGATCCTGCACTGATCACGTGGCTGATCATGCACTGATCACGTGGCTGATCACACATGTATCACGTGTCTGATCATGCACTGATCACGTGGCTATCATGCACTGATCACGTGGCTATCATGCACTGATCACGTGGATATCATGCACTGATCACGTGGCTGATCATGCACTGATCACGTGACTGATCATGCACTGATCACGTGGCTATCATGCACTGATCACGTGGCTGATCATGCAATGATCACGTGCTCATGTACTGGTCACGTGACTGATCATGCACTGATCACGTGAATGATCATGCACTGATCACGTGGCTGATCATGCACTGATCACGTGACTGATCATGCACTGATCACGTGGCTATCATGCACTGATCACGTGGCTGATCATGCACTGATCACGGCAATCATGCACTGTCACGTGACTGATCATGCACTGATCACGTGCTGATCATGCACTGATCACGTGGCTGATCATGCACTGATCACGTGGCTGATCATGCACTGATCACGTGACTGATCATGCACTGATCACGTGACTATCATGCACTGATCACGTGGCTGATCATGCACTGATCACGTGGCTGTCATGCACTGATCACGTGGCTGATCATGCACTGATCACGTGACTGATCATGCACTGATCACGTGGCTGATCATGCACTGATCACGTGGCTGATCATGCACTGATCACGTGGCTGATCACACATGATCACGTGACTGATCATGCACTGATCACGTGGCTATCATGCACTGATCACGTGGCTGATCATGCACTGATCACGTGGCTATCATGCACTGATCACGTGGCTGATCATACACTATCACGTGACTGATCATGCACTGATCACGTGGCTATCATGCACTGATCACGTGGCTATCATGCACTGATCACGTGGCTGATCATGCACTGATCACGTGGCTATCATGTACTGTCACGTGACTGATCATGCACTGATCACGTAATTGATCATGCACTGATCACGTGGCTGATCATGCACTGATCACGTGGCTGATCATGCACTGATCACGTGACTGATCATGCACTGATCACGTGACTGATCATGCACTGATCACGTGGCTATCATGCACTGATCACGTGGCTGACATGCACTGATCACGTGCCTGATCATGCACTGATCACGTGACTGATCATGCACTGATCACGTGACTGATCATGCACTGATCACGTGTCTGATCATGCACTGATCACGTGGCTATCATGCACTGATCACGTGGCTGATCATGCATGATCACGCACTACCATGTACTGATCACATGACTGATCATGCACTGATCACGTGACTGATCATGCAGTGATCACGTGGCTATCATGCACTACTCACGTGGCTGATCATGCAATGATCATGTAGCTACCATGTACAGGTCACGTGAATGATCATACACCCATCAGGTGACTGATCATGCACTGATCACGTGGCTATCATGCACTGATCACGAGACTGATCATGCACTGATCACGTCTATATCATGCACTGATCACATGACTGCCCATGCACTGATCACGTGGATGATCATACACTAATCATGTGACAGATCATGCACTGATCACGTGGCTGATCATGCACTGATACCGTGACTGAGCATGGACTGATCACATGACTATCATGTAGTGATCACGTGACTTAATGGCGCTGATCATGTGACTGATCATGCGCTGATCATGTTTGCTATCATACACTGATCATGTGCCTCTGGAGGCAATAAACAAAGAGCTGAGTAGGCACGAATCAAACAGTCAGCAGGCAATAATCATGGAACTCAGCTGTGAGGAATCATGCTGCTCAGCTGGCAATAATCAAGCAGCTGAGCAGGCAGGAATTACGCAGCACAGCTGGCAATTGTCAAGCAGATGACAGGCAGGAATCGTGCAGCTCAGCTGGCAATTGTCAAGCAGATGAGCAGACAGTAATCACGCAGCTCAGCAGGCCCAGATCACGTGACTGAGCATGCACTGTTCACGTGGCTGATCATACACTGATCACGTGATGATCATGCACTGATCACTTGGATATCATGCACTGATCACGTGGCTGATCATACACTGTTCACGTGTCTGACCATGCACTGATCACGTGGCTGATCATACACTGCTCACGTAACTGATCATGCACTGATCACGTGGCTATCATGCACTGATCACGTGGCTGAACATGCACTGTTCACGTGGCTGATCACACACCTGTCACGTGACATATCATGCACTGATCACGTGGCACTCATGCACTGATCACGTGGCTGATCATACTCTGCTCACGTAACTCATGCACACATCACGTGGCTATCATGCACTGCTCACGTGGCTGTCATGGAATGATCACGTAGCTACCATATACTGGTCACGTGACTGATCATGCACAGATCACGTAAATGATCATGCACTGTTCACGTGACTGATCATGTACTGATCACGTGACTGATCATGCACTGATCACGTGGCTATCATGCTCTGCTCACGTGGCTGATCATGCAACGATCACGTAGCAACCATGTACTGGTCACGTGACTGATCATGCACTGATCACGTAATTGATCATGCACTGATCACGTGGCTCATCATGCACTGATCACGTGGCTGATCACACATGTATCACGTGACTGATCATGCACTGATCACGTGGCTATCATGCACTGATCACGTGGCTGTCATGCACTGATCACGTGGATATCATGCACTGATCACGTCTGATCACACACGTATCACATGACTGATCATGCACTGATCACGTGGCTATCATGCACTGATCACGTGGCTATCATGCACTGATCACGTAGCTACCATGCACTGATCACGTGACTGATCATGTACTGGTCACGTGACTGATCATGCACTGATCACGTACTTGATCATGCACTGATCACGTGGCTGATCATGCACTGATCACGTGGCTGATCATGCACTGATCACGTGACTGATCATGCACTGATCACGTGACTGATCATGCACTGATCACGTGGCTGATCATGCACTGATCACGTGGCTGATCAACACTGATCACGTGACTGATCATGCACTGATCACGTGGCTGATCATGCACTGATCACGTGGCTGATCATGCACTGATCACGTGGATATCATGCACTGATCACGTGGCTGATCATGCACTGATCACGTGTCTGATCATGCACTGATCACGTGGCTGATCATGCACTGATCACGTGACTGATCATGCACTGATCACGTGGCTATCATGCACTGATCACGTGGCTGATCATGCACTGATCACGTGGCTGATCATACACTGATCACGTGACTATCATGCACTGATCACGTGGCACTCATGCACTGATCACGTGGCTGATCATGCACTGATCACGTAACTCATGCACTGATCACGTGGCTATCATGCACTGCTCACGTGGCTGTCATGCAATGATCACGTAGCAACATATACTGGTCACGTGACTGATCATGCACTGATCACGTAACTGATCATGCACTGATCACGTGACTGATCATGCTGATCACGTGACTGATCATGCACTGATCACGTGGCTATCATGCACTGCTCACGTGGCTGATCATGCACTGATCACGTAGCTACCATGCACTGGTCACGTGACTGATCATGCACTGATCACGTAATTGATCATGCACTGATCACGTGGCTATCATGCACTGATCACGTGGCTGATCATACATGATCACGTGACTGATCATGCACTGATCGTGGCTATCATGCACTGATCACGTGGCTGATCATGCACTGATCACGTGGCTATCATGCACTGATCACGTGGCTGATCATGCACTGATCACGTGGCTATCATGCACTGATCACGTGGCTGATCACACTGATCACGTGACTGATCATGCACTGATCACGTGGCTATCGCACTGATCACGTGGCTGATCATGCACTGATCACGTGGCTGATCATGCACTGATCACGTGGCTATCATGCACTGATCACGTGACTGATCATGCACTGATCACGTGACTGATCATGCACTGATCACGTGGCTGATCATGCACTGATCACGTGGCTATCATGCACTGATCACATGTGGCTGATCACACACGTATCACATGATCATGCACTGATCACGTGGCTGATCATGCACTGATCACGTGGCTATCATGCATCACGTGGCTGATCATGCACTGATCACGTAGCTACCATGTACTGGTCACGTGACTGATCATGCACTGATCACGTAATTGATCATGCACTGATCACGTGGCTGATCATGCACTGATCACGTGGCTGATCATACACTGATCACGTGACTGATCATGCACTGATCACGTGACTGATCATGCACTGATCACGTGGCTGATCATGCACTGATCACGTGGCTGATCATGCACTGATCACGTGACTGATCATGCACTGATCACGTGACTGATCATGCACTGATCACGTGGCTATCATGCACTGCTCACGTGGCTGATCATGCATGATCACGCAGCTACCATGTACTGGTCACATGACTGATCATGCACTGATCACGTGACTGATCATGCAGTGATCACGTGGCTATCATGCACTACTCACGTGGCTGATCATGCAATGATCATGTAGCTACCATGTACAGGTCACGTGAATGATCATACACCCATCAGGTGACTGATCATGCACTGATCACGTGGCTATCATGCACTGATCACGAGACTGATCATGCACTGATCACGTCTATATCATGCACTGATCACATGACTGCCCATGCACTGATCACGTGGATGATCATACACTAATCATGTGACAGATCATGCACTGATCACGTGGCTGATCATGCACTGACATTGACTGAGCATGGACTGATCACATGACTATCATGTAGTGATCACGTGACTTAATGGCGCTGATCATGTGACTGATCATGCACTGATCATGTTTGCTATCATACACTGATCATGTGCCTCTGGAGGCAATAAACAAAGAGCTGAGTAGGCACGAATCAAACAGTCAGCAGGCAATAATCATGGAACTCAGCTGTGAGGAATCATGCTGCTCAGCTGGCAATAATCAAGCAGCTGAGCAGGCAGGAATTACGCAGCACAGCTGGCAATTGTCAAGCAGATGACAGGCAGGAATCGTGCAGCTCAGCTGGCAATTGTCAAGCAGATGAGCAGACAGTAATCACGCAGCTCAGCAGGCCCAGATCACGTGACTGAGCATGCACTGTTCACGTGGCTGATCATACACTGATCACGTGATGATCATGCACTGATCACTTGGATATCATGCACTGATCACGTGGCTGATCATACACTGTTCACGTGTCTGACCATGCACTGATCACGTGGCTGATCATACACTGCTCACGTAACTGATCATGCACTGATCACGTGGCTATCATGCACTGATCACGTGGCTGAACATGCACTGTTCACGTGGCTGATCACACACTGTCACGTGACATATCATGCACTGATCACGTGGCACTCATGCACTGATCACGTGGCTGATCATACTCTGCTCACGTAACTCATGCACACATCACGTGGCTATCATGCACTGCTCACGTGGCTCGTCATGGAATGATCACGTAGCTACCATATACTGGTCACGTGACTGATCATGCACTGATCACGTAAATGATCATGCACTGTTCACGTGACTGATCATGTACTGATCACGTGACTGATCATGCACTGATCACGTGGCTATCATGCACTGCTCACGTGGCTGATCATGCATGATCACGTAGCTACCATGTACTGGTCACGTGACTGATCATGCACTGATCACGTGGCTGATCATGCACTGATCACGTGGCTGATCATGCACTGATCACGTGGCTATCATGCACTGATCACGTGGCTGATCATGCACTGATCACGTGGCTGATCACACACACTGATCACGTGACTATCATGCACTGATCACGTGGCTATCATGCACTGATCACGTGGCTGATCATGCACTGATCACGTGACTGTACACATCACGTGGCTATCATGCACTGATCACGTGGCTGATCATGCAATGATCACGTAGCTACCATGTACTGGTCACGTGACTGATCATGCACTGATCACGTGACTGATCATGCACTGATCACGGGCTGATCATCACGCTGATCACGTGACTGATCATGCACTGATCACGTGGCTATCATGCACTGATCACGTGGCTGATCATGCACTGATCACGTAGCTATCATGCACTGATCACGTGACTGATCATGCACTGATCACGTAATTGATCATGCACTGATCACGTGGCTGATCATGCACTGATCACGTGGCTGATCACACATGATCACGTGACTGATCATGCACTGATCACGTGGCTGATCATGCACTGATCACGTGGCTGATCATGCACTGATCACGTGGATATCATGCACTGATCACGTGGCTGATCACACACTGATCACGTGACTGATCATGCACTGATCACGTGGCTGATCATGCACTGATCACGTGGCTATCATGCACTGATCACGTGGCTGATC